>NW_027430862.1:0-9658 GCF_044706935.1 Curcuma longa | reverse complement strand
GTCCAAACACAATCCTCTAATCAATTTGCATTAAATAAAGGATGGTCAGCCACAAATTTCATATCAAGCAACAAATGAGTTGGAATCTAATTGTCAAACACCACCAGATCTTAAACAATACCAATTTCTGAAGGAAAGAAGTTTGGCAAGTCCAAAGATTGAACCGTTTCCAACATTACGAATATAGGAATCTTAATCAGAAAATTTACAAATCTCTAGATATTGATACTAAATTATGCTGCAAGATTACCTAGATTCAAGTTTTTGAGAACTAGAACAAACCTTACATCGAACAGCCAGATTTATGGCATCCGAAGGCCTCAAATCAAAGCTAATAATCTCTTTTTCATTGCCTACCTACACATGAACAAAGTGTTACTTCAGAATCCATTCACTATAAAGTCGATAGCAAAAACCATATAGTGATATAGACCTTTGAGAGATACAGCTGAGCAAAGTAAGCCTCATTCACTCTCTTGGTGACCCTAACAACTTTAACCTGTTACAAGCAGTGTCATTTCATCAATAGGTTTACAAGAAATAAAAACTTAAAACTGCAAGTGGAGAAGAAAAAAAAACAAAAACTGGCTAATCAGATGCTATGTTCGGTATAAGCAACTGACTTAACTGTCAAGAAAAAAGATCCAAAAGGTACAAACGTGGAGTCTGCACAACAAAGTTTGACTATAGCCTAAATACTACAATATGTTATTGAAAAAATATCTTAGGCACCTTTCAAATTGTACTCAAACACAAAGGATGAAGGATTTCAAGTGACTAGGAATACATCAACTTACCACCCACCCCAGCTCCTCAATCATCAGTTTGACTACTTGATAAAAAGTTGGTCTAGCCTGACAAACAAACATATATCAAATATTATTCTTTTCCAGAATCTAAGAATTGATGATCAAAATAATCCAAAAAATGCAGTCTTACAATTGGAACATCCCGAATCGCAGCCATCAGCAAAACACTAGGCATTTCCACTGGAAATGAAGAAATTTAAGAATCATTGTGGGGGGAAAACTAGTATTTATAAGAAGCTAGCAAAGGAAATACATACTAACGATAATAGGAAGCAGAAGACCACTTCCATCTTCCATCTTCAACACAATTGCGGGGTGAGGAGCATAGTCTAGTGAGCTCCCACCTTGGGGGCTATTATGTGTGCACCTTAAGTATCTACCATCACGCATTTTTATCAAAAAACCATCTGATCCACTTCTAACCTGAACTGCTTGTCCAACAGAAATATCATGTAATCTATGAACCTTACAAAAATCAGAAGACTTCAGCTTACAGGACAGTTTCCACAATAATACAAATCAACTAATATTGTTAGTATGAATGAATTACAGTAGTTTCAACTTTCAATGACTTGTAAGGTTATAACACTAGCTTCAACACAACCAAAATAAATTCTTTGTTGATCTAAATTCTAATGCCCTATCCTTGCTGAGGAAGTGCATAAGTAGCACCAAATCATCCATCTTTTTCCCCTTAAATCATATAGTTAGAATAACTGAAACCTAGCTATATTAACCTGAAGACTACAGAACAAAATATATTAAATACCTATGGAGATAAGGGCTTCAGTCTGTTAACTGTTAAATGGGAAATTTTTGAGCCAACTATAAATATATAGATCTTCAGTGAGAGAGAAATATGCCAAGCCGCAAATATCTGAAGAAAAAAATCAAGTTCAAGAATATTACCAGCTTCGATCACAGAAGAGTTTACATACTCCTCATCATTTGCATTGAAATTGCCAGCCATGCTTCCATTACCATCAGAAAAGGAACTGAAACTACAACGAATGCACCACTGTTTCTTACCACAATGTTTCAAAGATATGCCACCAACATGAAGTTTGCTTTTGCATCTAGGTTTGTATCCCCAACCGCCAATAGACACAGCCTTTGTGCTGTGATTAGTGATAACAGAACCAGATATTCCAGAGTAAGTCGCACTAATATTGAGGCAGTTAATTGCTCCCTCTAGAACTCCCATCTCCTTCAGGACATGCATCAAACGTTAATGATGATGCAAAAACTTAATTGGAAAAAGGATAGATTAAGAGTGACAAGAGACTACATAGTATCGTGAAATATAACATTGTGATAAAGATAACCACAAATGCCTTGTTTTGCAAAATCGTAGCCCAAAATATGAATAGGCAATGTGAGTCCCCAAAGTTGTAGCCTCATTTGGTGGATTCTCAAGTTACATTGTCAGACTCAAGTCCAAAAGTAAGACTAAATTATCACATAATTTTATGTAGAAACATAAATGTCTTGTAAAGCAAAATATTAGCATGAAAAATATAAATTGTCAAGCAAAGCTCCCAACTTGTAGTGCATAGCTTCTCATTTGTTGGATTCTCAATATATAATGTCAAACTCATGCAATTCCAAAGACAGACCAAATTATCACATGATTTCATGTAGATCACTACAACAAACAAAGTAGATTCTTCAAGAACGTTTGCCAAAAAAATTTATTAATCCAATCTAATTTGGAGATGGGATATAAAAACAAAGTTGAATAAATTTTTAGCAATCACTACTTCACTTTGGACAGACTGTAGACCAAGATCATCTAGAGTACATGAAAAGGAAGAAGGCTTAATGTAGCTTTCGGATTAGAAAGAGTAAGATAGGAAGCTTTTTTGAGAAGGTTTTCTACCATCACATCAACTTTTTAAACCATCTTGTTACAGTCCTCCTGAAAAGACAAGTCAAACTGATTATACCATCAGGTTAGCAACAAAGTTCCCACCATCGCATCTAAATACTTTCTCAAGAAGCACTTAGCAGAATTTCAATGACAGAATATTCATAAGAATGGTCAAGGGGATAAAACTTCCTTTGCTTCTTTATGTCCTAGTAACATCTTAACTCAGAATTTCAAGAAACAAATGCAATCTAATCCATATACAAGACCACATAGAATGTCTCTGTCCTACTGTTCCTTATCTGGAAATAAAGAAACCAACTCAGCAAACTTGCATTGCTTAGCTGTAATTGTTGCACTGCAAATATCACAATTTAAAGCAGTCACAATGGAATGATTTATAGCACTACGTCTTTTATGATCTTTCCCACTCATGAGATAGTTTGGCTTTTTTCAACTTAGATTCAATATTAGCCAATTCTAACAAATTCTGACTGCCATATAAAAATTTAAAAAATGTATTAACAAGGAGTCAAGAATCAAGTAACCAGGAAAACGCACTCAATCCAAAGTGCAATAATAGCACATATTTTACTTACCAACCCTTGGTTCTCGCAATTTGTTTGTTTAAGCTTCTTCTAAACTATTTCTGTAGCCATACTGTGATCCTTGTCATCATCCATAGTTCTCAAAATAAATAAATACGTATATAAAGACGATTCTTTTCTACAATTTAACCTGAATCGCGAAGGATCCGGTCAATTTATGCACACTGGGATCATACACAACATGATCCAGAAAAAAATGCCACGATATTAAACTACTACAACAGGATCGAGGACTAATTGCAATGTTTCATTGAACGTAACAATCTTTCAGTGGATGTCAAAAAACGCGGGCATCTTCCTTTTCGGAAAAGGAACACGAACACCTCAGACCTACCGCAAAAGACACTTAGGCAACTACAAAGATCAAAAGAGCGCCGATTAACCAGACAAAAAAGGGTAAGAGGATCGATGAACAAAAATACCTACAGTTTCTGAAATTGCCAATCAAACTGGAGCGAAGAAGAATCTGGTTATCTCAATCCCATACAAGGGCAATCTGCCTTAGGACGAGCCGAGATTCCAAATTCGAAGCCCCATTCCCAACCTCCCACCCTCTGGTTATAATCAGGTAGAAACAGAGTTAGGGTGTACGATATTACTGATACACCCTTCCTATTCCTGATAAATAGGAAATTATATGAGGTTATTTTTGTACTTCCAGTGCTTTTGTTCCCTGTCCTACGCCATCGTTTTCCACCGCAGTTCTGAAAGATTCCACTGAACTTAAAAGACATAATTGCCCTTGCATAAGTCTACTTCTGACTAGCTGCAGGGTAGCAGAGTTGGGAATTTAGAAGCATCTGAGGGCAATGTTTATCTTCAGTAAGCGTACCGAACAAGACAAAACGGGTAATCGCCGGTGAAGATATCTAGCAGTGCAACAATGGTTACCTTGGTCAGCTAATGGCCGGCACGTGTCCACGCAGCTGAATCCCGGATAAAAATCTTGTTCTATATTCTTTTCAGTTTCAGAATTTATTTTTTCTTTGAATGCAGATATTTAAAGTATTCAATGCACGTCTTTGCTTCTTTATTTTTCCTTTGAATGCAGATATTTATTAGGTATCGATAAAGACACGTTTTTATTATTATGATTGTTATGGGTGTTATAACCCCCCTCTCACGGATTCGGTTATCTCGGACTTGGTCCACTCTACCTAGCCGGCTCAGTCCTGCCCCTTCAGCTCGGCAGGCAGTTCAGCTCGGCAGCCCACTTCAACTCAGCTCGGTTCAGCAGTCCAGTACTGCCGTTTCGCTCCATTCGGCTCGGCAGTCCTCCATTCAAGCCTTTCGGCTCGGCAGCCCTCCATTCAGGCCATGCGGCTCGGCAGTCCTCACTGCCATTCGGCTCGGTTCGGCACTCAGCCTACTCAGCTCATGCGACTCATCATAATAGTCTGCTTAAAGTCATCCTTGGATATGACTTATCACGAATGGTCTTCTCAAGACCATGCCTTGCCATATCAAGGTCTTTTCAAGACCATGCCTTGTCATATCAAGGTCTTCTCAAGACCCTGCCTTGCCATATCAAGGTCTTCTCAAGACCCTGCCTTGCCATATCAAAGTCTTCTCAAGACCATGCCTTATTATATCAAGATCTTTCCAACCCCATACCTTGTCATATCATGATCTCCTTAAAGGACCATGTCTTGTCAGCACAGATCTCATCCATATCTCCTCAAGCTTATAAGAAGGCTCCGAAGGTATTCAAGGAGGGGTCTTCGATGGCTCTCTCTCCTCTCGCTCTCTCTCACTCTTCTTATCTGTTTGGGCTAAGCATTTTATTACAGTATTTCTATTTTACTGTACTTCTTCTTCCTCCTGACTGGGCTGACTTGAGCGTCGGAGTGGCCGTCCGGGGTCTCCCCGGCGCCAGGATGACCTCTTTCTCCGGTGATGTTTCAGGGCCTCCAGGTAGCTGGTCTTCTCTCCTTATTCGGTATGGTGGCCCTCTCCGGCGGATGCACCCCCCTCTCCTACCCCTCCGTGCTGACGGGTCCGGTGACGCGTCCGGAAGCCGATCTCAACAGGAACATATTTTGGCGCCGTCTGTGGGAACACAAACTGCCCTGCCTTGAGACGTGCTGGGAGACAACCTCGTCGGACCTGCTCACACATCACTTTAACCCAAGAGGGACATCACCGCCTCATGACTGCCGCTGTCGCAGCCTCGCAAAACCAGCCCTTCGCTCCAGCCTGGCCCTTCACAAAATCCGCCCCGTCTGAGTTCCTCAGTATTGCAGCGGACCTCCTCACTATGTCGCTGAGCTCCTCAGCCTCTTGACGGACCTCTCAATGGCTCAGCCTGCAGCTCACCGATCTTCTCAGCGCGACAGCTTCGTCGATGTGTCAAAAGGAGCAATCCTGGTACACATGATTGCATCGTATTCTGATCCTGATGCATATGCTTTTTGCAGGACATCTTTCTACCGCAATCTCAACCTCCCCCGCGCTCCTGCAGCCGGGGTCGAGCTAAACTCTGGTGATATCGGATCACTAGCTCCATCGGCTTTACTCCCTTCGGCTCGGACATAGCCAAGGTCGAGCTCTCCTCTGGTGATCTCGGATCACTAGCTCCATCGGCTTTACTCCCTTCGGCTCGGACATAGCCAAGGTCGAGCTCTCCTCTGGTGATCTCGGATCACTAGCTCCATCGGCTTTACTCCCTTCGGCTCGGACATAGCCAAGGTCGAGCTCTCCTCTGGTGATCTCGGATCACTAGCTCCATCGGCTTTACTCCCTTCGGCTCGGACATAGCCAAGGTCGAGCTCTCCTCTGGTGATCTCGGATCACTAGCTCCATCGGCTTTACTCCCTTCGGCTCGGACATAGCCAAGGTTGAGCTCTCCTCTGGTGATCTCGGATCACTAGCTCCATCGACTTTACTCCCTTTGGCTCGGACATAGCCAAGGTTGAGCTCTCCTCTGGTGGTCTCGGACCACTAGCTCCACCGGCAAATGTCCTTTTCAGGGCTCAACCTCCCCCGCGCTCTTGCAGCCGAGGTCGAGCTCCCTTCGACAACAGAACCTTACCACCGACAACAGAACCTTACCACAGGTATGGAGTCTCCCTCAGTTCTTTTCTAAACAGTTTTCATCAGTTCTCTCCTCGGCATTCGTGCTCAGTGGCTCACTCTTAATATGAGCATTCAGCGCTCTCTCTCTGATTCAGTCAGATTAGCCAGCAGAACTCTCACTGACTCAGTCAGATTAGCCAGCAGAACTCTCACTAACTCCCTCAACTCCAACAAGCTCAAAACTCTCTCTGATTCGTTCGACTCGCTCAGAGTCTCAAGCAGTTAGTTGCTTCAGTTTTGGCCTCTCGGCCCCCTTTTATGTCGTAGATCAGCTAGAGTCTTGGTTGACTCCACATCGACATATATCGGCCCGTGGCACTCGATATGATGACTTCAAAGTCACGAGTTTATCGATCCGGCACCAACCGACTACACAGTTTACACGGAGAGTTCAATATTACCTTGGGTCAATCATTCTTGCACGATCACCAAAATATGATCTTCCCCTTACTGACTCATTTAGCTCAGTCAACACTCTTTCTGACTCATTCAGCTCCCTCAGGACCTTCTCTGACCAGCTCAGTTCGGTTAAGTACTCTAAGGCTCACTCAGAGCACCCCTGCACAGCCCTCTCGGCCTCCTACACTGGTCTCGATACCAGATCTGAAGACTATTTTTGATCTATTCCAGCTCCTTCAACAAGGGTTCCTAAATGGCAAGGGTTTCTAAATTGCGGGCAATATCCATATTAAACTACTCTAATTTCAGATTGTTATTATCTATATTCTCTCAGACTCAGACTCCGAAGACTAATTATGTCAAATCTAACATATGGGACAGCCAAGTTCAGAGTCACTTTTTTCCACACTCTCATTTCGAACGACCGCCAACCAAGTTTCGATTTAATGAGCACAGTACGGCAGACCTCCAACAAAAGTTGAAATCAGTCAAAAGTGATGTCAAATCAGCCCCGGTCTAGTTCACTCAGCATGCCGGCAAAGTCCTTAGAAACGGCCACGTGCTTACTTTACACATCCAGCCCATTACTAGCTTGGATCACAAGCAACCCCTCTTTAAGTTTACCATGTCGTATCTCATTTGACTTGACTGATTTGACTCTTGAAATCAATTACTCCACTCCTTTCAAATCTCCAATTCAAAGTGGGCCCCCCAACTCCATCCCCGCCTATGCTCACCACCATAGGCTTGAATCGTATCTGGCAGTGAATCGTCAATGTCTCCGGCAGAGCCCTCACACTCCCATAAGAACATACCGGCGTACCAGCCGACCAAGCCGGCAGACGAGGCGCATTCGAGCCCGCCTCGCTCCCAAGTTACCGAAGCCCGACATATACCCTGCCGAGCTCCTTGACCTCAAAGCTTCGCTGCAACCCGAAGTCGCCCACGACAGCGAGCGCTTGCGCGAACCGAGCCGCAACTGCAACCGGCTCGCCGCCGCCTGCGCGAACCGAGCCGCAACTGCAACCGGCTCGCCGCCGCCTGCGCGAACCAAGCCACACCAGCAACGAATTCGCCGCCGCCTGTGCGTGCCGAAATCCTCTTCCCTCACGCCTTCCTTCGCCGGCGTCCCGAACTTTCATCTTCGAACCTCCGGCCTCGAACCTTCGCCCGGTTTTCGAGCCTCCGGCCTCGAACCTTCGCCCGAGAAGCTTCGTTGATGCCTAGACCGAACCACGGCCATCGAACAAGCCCTTTCCTTTTCGCTGCTGGCCCGAGCCGAACCGCGAAACGGCAGCTCTGATCGCCGCTGCCCGAGTCGAACCACAAAGCACACAAACAGAATCGCGAAATCACCCCTTCTCCGTTTTCTGCACGGAGCCGAATCCGACGGCAAGCCCTCTTTGCCGCCACCTGCGCGCCTTCAACGCCGGTCTCAATGGCTCCGCCGCCGGCAGCAAGTTCCATCTTTCCCTTGTCAGTTCTCCTGCCCCCACTTTCCTTCACTCCGCTGCCTACGCGGAACAGAGCCCGCAACTTCGCCGTCTCCCGAGCCGAATCACGACACCTCTCCCGGACCGAATCGCGACAGCAACCTCCTTTTTCCACGGACTGCAAGTGCCGACTCCCGAATCCCCATTCGGCTCGGTTCGGCACTCAGCCTACTCAGCTCATGCGACTCATCATAATAGTCTGCTTAAAGTCATCCTTGGATATGACTTATCACGAATGGTCTTCTCAAGACCATGCCTTGCCATATCAAGGTCTTTTCAAGACCATGCCTTGTCATATTAAGGTCTTCTCAAGACCCTGCCTTGCCATATCAAGGTCTTCTCAAGACCCTGCCTTGCCATATCAAAGTCTTCTCAAGACCATGCCTTATTATATCAAGATCTTTCCAACCCCATACCTTGTCATATCATGATCTCCTTAAAGGACCATGTCTTGTCAGCACAGATCTCATCCATATCTCCTCAAGCTTATAAGAAGGCTCCGAAGGTATTCAAGGAGGGGTCTTCGATGGCTCTCTCTCCTCTCGCTCTCTCTCACTCTTCTTATCTGTTTGGGCTAAGCATTTTATTACAGTATTTCTATTTTACTGTACTTCTTCTTCCTCCTGACTGGGCTGACTTGAGCGTCGGAGTGGCCGTCCGGGGTCTCCCCGGCGCCAGGATGACCTCTTTCTCCGGTGATGTTTCAGGGCCTCCAAGTAGCTGGTCTTCTCTCCTTATTCGGTATGGTGGCCCTCTCCGGCGGATGCACCCCCCTCTCCTACCCCTCCGTGCTGACGGGTCCGGTGACGCGTCCGGAAGCCGATCTCAACAGGAACAATGATTTTTAAAATTATAATTAGTATATTAGAGTAGTTACGATTTTATAATTGCTATAATTAAATTATTACATAATTACAATAGCTATGATTTTATAGTTGCTATCCAATTATGCATTTACGAACTCATAATTGTTATAACTGTAAATATTAGATAAACTTTGAAGATCATAATTTTTATATCGGATTGAACTACAAGATACATAATAAATCCTATAAAAAGTATTTCAACCAAGTTAACTTATATGTAATTGTTGTTATCATTCTATACTCTGCCTTTACAAAAGAATAAGAAACTGTTGTTTGTTTTATTTGTCTTCCAAGAAACAAAAGAGGGATAAGGAAAATAGAATATATAGACACTGATTGTCTTATAGTAAGACAACTTCCCCAATCAATATTACAATAGCCAATTAATTTAAGGTTATTTTTGCTTGAAAGAAAAATACTAATTTGTTCAGGTGTTCCCTTTAAATATCTTATAATTCGAATAGTTGCATCAAGATGTAGTTTGTGTGGATGATGTATAAACTAACTAAGAGATGCATTGAATAAGTGATATCTCGACGAG
>NW_027430861.1:0-239918 GCF_044706935.1 Curcuma longa | reverse complement strand
AATAAAAGCTGAATAATTTGAACCAAATTACTTAATTTTCATTAATCAGACAGTATGAACAAATTTAAATTGATTTATCTGATAAAAGTGAAAAAATACATTATTTTCATTTTTTTTACAACAATCCTAGGGAAACTTATGAATTATTTATAATTGGGGATGTAGCTCGTATGGTGGAACGTTTGTAATCTGTGTGCTGACGCTGCAACAGCTTGATGCGTTCCTTCGTTTCAGCAACTGGATTTCACGCCTGTGGTTTTCATTTTAATTTTTCATATTCTTTTTCCTTCAAAGAAATAAACAATGAAAAAGACAATTCCCTCGATTTCCTCCCTTCAGAAAAAAGAAAACGTGTTTTATCAACAAAAAACGTTGCATTATTTATTAAGCAATGAGAAACACAACTATGAAGAACACTGCTGTCGTACCAAATGGCCAATCCCAGCGAAGGTGTCAATATCACCATTGCAGAATGACAACTTAATTTAAATAAAATAAATATTTTAAAATTAATTTTTAAATAAATAGATCGCAAAGCACCGTTCTTATAATCTGATACAATCTGTTCGTTCAAACAGTTGGATCATAAATGGGCCACTGTACAAACGGCCCAACACACCTAAAAGGTCCGGGCCAACCTGCAGACTCGAGCCCGAATGGATCCATGATGGGCTTGGCATTGTGCACGGGCCCCATGCCCCCACCACACTGAAGCGCGGGAACTGTCGACGTTTCCCGCCAATTCGTCACCTACATTTCTTCGTCTCCTCGCCTGCCCAACTGAAACCCTAGTTGTGCTCCGGCCTTATCATTCTCAGAGTAGAAGTTGAAGGAGCCGCGTCTAGTCCCGTCTTGTTACTACCGGAGTAGAAGGAGACGCGCCTTGCCCGATGGTTAGCCTTTTATTTTCTTCCCTGTTTGTCGCTGTCAGATCTCATCGGTCCGTCCTCTGTCTTTTGACGACCCGGTCTTCGTGTAGGATGATTCCGATAACCAGCCGTCGACTCCCGGGTCGCCGACCTCCGCTGGGTTCAGCACTGACCGGCTGCCGCCAAACACGAGCCGCAACACCGATTCTTACTCTGACGAGGATGAGGCTGCCGTCGACCCTCATATCATCGGGGACGATGACGGCGGCGATGGCGACGGTAATGAGGAGGACGAGGAGGGGGAGGATCTGTTCAACGATAATTACATGGAGTGGGTACCCAAAATCTAGTCTTTGTCTGTTTTGTTTTTCTTGACGTTACTGATGTGGACGGGGATGGTGGGGTTGCAGTGATTACCGTCGGATGGATGATCAAGACCAGTATGAGAGGGTCGGACTCGACGACTCAATGGAGGACGAGAGGGATCTGGACCAAATAATGGCCGATAGGAGGGCAGCAGAGGTGGAACTCGACGTTAGGGATGGCCGCACCGGCACTGGTGGCATCCTTGATCGGAAGCTGCCCCAGATGCTCTATGATCAAGGTGTAAATCTGTTAGAATTGATGCATATTCTTAGCTATATGTTATCTTCCTTTGTAGTGTTGTGTATTTTCATGTTTCAGGTGGTTCTGCATTTACTCACACGCAATGCCTTGGTTTTACCCTTACCACTACTAATTTGGCCTTCAAAAAATGTCATTAATGTACCTTGGCACAGTGATTCTATACTCACTTAGGGAATGTACTAATTTATGTTAGAATTTGTGCCTTCTGATTCAGTTATTTTGTTGGTATTGAAAAAAAAAAAACTTGTTAATTTATACTTCATTATGACTAAATATTCAGGAAGCATTTGTGAACACGTCTAAGAGAATTACAGTGTGACTCCATTTAATTCTGACCACTGAATTGTGCCACAAAATTATCTAATATTAACCTGCTTACATCTCTGTATATTTTTTAACATTTAACATTTACTACACCATACGATTATTAAATGTTGACCTATCCATAGTTGCACATTAGTTTATGATCTTTTTGCTTGGAGAGATTTGAGAGTAACTAGAAAGAACAGTTAACTCATTTTATTACCCCTATCTTCTTTCATCTCATATATCTCCAAGTGAAACAAGCTCTTAAACTATTTTGTTAGAATGTTCCACTATTAAGACCTCTCAGTGGCTTCCTTGCATATTCCACAAATGCAAGTCCATCTTTTTTTTTTACTTGGTAGTTCATGATTGCTTCTTTACTATCATCAGGCCAACAAATTAATTTGTTAATTTATTTCGGTTCACGGAAGTATGGTCAATGTCGCAATGTTAATAATATATCTTATAGCATAACAAATTCGCAATAACTCGCCATTAATCTCGAGTAATATATCCACTTAATAGAGTATGGCTATGCACCCTTTCTGCTATTTTTTTTCCTGGATTTTTGTGAGAATCAAGTGGTAAGTTGCCAAAAAAAAAAGATATTTGTTATATAACAAGGTTGGTTTTGCTGGCAGCAGACATAGAGCGAGACTGGCATGACAGGCACCATGTATGTCAGAACAATCGTATTCTTCTCCTAGGGCACATATGCATTGACTTAATTAAGTTAGTCCTAGTTATAAGAGATGGTGTTTTTTTTTTTTTTTTGGGTACAGACACAGATGATGATACCAACATCAGGCGTCCAAAAAGATTCAGAGCTGATTTTAGGCCACCAGCTGGTGGAAGAAATGATGACACTGAGGGTGGCTCTCAAAGTTCACCAGGAAGATCCCTACAAGGACACTCTAGAGAGGATGTTCCAATGACTGATCAGACAGATGATGATCCATATGAGGTATACATCAATATTTTCTGATTTTTGAAGTTTCTCATCTATGTTTTTCCTCTTATAAACCTTCTTTACTGTATTTAATTTTCTACTTAATTTCATTTGACAGGATGAATATGATGAAGAGGGTGAGATGAGTATGTATCGCGTCCAAGGAACCTTGAGAGAATGGGTCACAAGGGATGAAGTTCGTCGATTTATTGCGAAGAAATTCAAAGAGTTTCTTCTTACTTATGTGAACCCTAAAAATGAACGAGAAATTGAATACATCCGCTTGATAAATGAGATGGTTTTAGGTAATTGCTTATTTCGCTTGCAGAATCCTAAGTGATTGGAAACATTATATGAATTGAGTTGTATCACCATACCAACCTAGTGATTTTTTTTTTCTCTTTTTTGCTCCATTTACACATTTCAAGTTTTTTTGTTTTTGACTGTTGTTTTTGGCTTTGCAGCTAACAAGTGCAGTTTAGAGATAGACTACAAGCAGTTCATATATATTCACCCAAATATTGCCATATGGTTGGCTGATGCTCCACAATCTGTGCTTGAAGTTATGGAGGAAGTTGCTAGGAATGTTGTTTTTGATCTTCACAAGAATTATAGAAACATTCATCAAAAGATTTTTGTGCGAATAACTAATTTGCCAGTGTATGATCAGATCCGGAACATTAGGTAGGATTTTAGTTTGTTGAGAAAAAAGCTATTCTGTCTCTCCTTTTGTAATGAGATTTGATGTGTTTAATCCACGTATGAATTTTTGCACCACAGGCAGATTCACCTTAACACAATGATTCGTATAGGAGGTGTTGTTACACGACGGTCTGGAGTTTTTCCTCAGTTACAGCAAGTGAAATTTGATTGCAACAAATGCGGTGCTGTTCTTGGCCCTTTCTTTCAGAACTCTTATACTGAAGTAAAAGTGGGATCTTGTCCTGAGTGCCAGTCGAAAGGACCATTCACTGTAAATGTTGAACAGGTGAGTTCTTTTTCAAATATTGTTTGGTGTCTCTGTGCACATTAATTTGCATTGATTCTTGCATTTAGTTAGCTTAACAAGTTTAAGTATCATCTTACTAAGTGTTACTGTTTTCATCACAGACAATATACAGGGACTATCAAAAACTTACCCTTCAGGAAAGTCCTGGAATTGTCCCTGCTGGTAGGCTTCCAAGATACAAGGAAGTGATACTTTTAAATGATCTGATTGACTGTGCCCGACCTGGAGAAGAAATTGTAACTTATGTTTATGTCTATATATTGTTGAGACAGTGCAAATCATGGTAATTTTCTGATATTAAGAATGTGATTTTTCAGGAGGTCACAGGCATATACACAAACAACTTTGACTTATCTTTGAACACAAAGAATGGATTTCCTGTGTTCGCTACAGTGGTTGAAGCTAACCATATTGCTAAAAAGCAGGATCTTTTCTCTGCCTATAAACTTACTGATGATGACAAAGCTGAGATTGAGAAACTGGCAAAGGATCCAAGAATTGGAGAAAGGGTTTGTTACTTGACATATTTATTTGCATTTTCTTCCTTTTCATAAGTACATTTGATTTAAATACAAATGAATCACAGATTATAAAATCTATTGCGCCATCAATCTATGGCCATGAAGACATTAAAACAGCCATAGCACTTGCCATGTTTGGAGGACAAGGGAAGGATGCTGAGGGAAAACATCGGGTAAGGGGGGATATAAATGTTCTCCTGCTAGGTGATCCAGGAACAGCAAAATCCCAATTTCTTAAGTAAGATCTTTTCCAGATCATTCTTCTTTCATTCTTCTATCTCAATGCATATATCAATGATTGAACAATATATCAAATAGGTATGTGGAAAAGACAGGCCATAGAGCTGTTTATACAACAGGTAAAGGCGCTTCCGCGGTTGGGCTTACTGCAGCAGTGCATAAAGATCCAGTAACAAGAGAATGGACTCTTGAAGGTGGTGCTCTTGTCCTCGCTGATAGAGGAATATGCTTAATTGATGAGTTTGACAAAATGAATGATCAGGACAGGTTAGTTCCTTTGCTGGTTATATTCAACCAACATGTACACATTCCCTATCAGTCTTCTTTATCATTGGTATTTTACATAAAACTGAATGACAGAGTGAGTATTCATGAAGCCATGGAACAACAAAGCATCAGCATATCAAAGGCTGGAATAGTTACATCACTCAAGGCCCGTTGTAGTGTCATGGCCGCAGCCAATCCAATAGGAGGAAGGTAACAATCACTCTTCTGCTATATGACTGCGATCGTCTATATTGAGTGCTTACCTGTATGTATGTTTAGATATGACTCATCAAAGACGTTCTCCCAAAATGTAGAGCTGACAGATCCAATCATATCACGATTTGACATTCTCTGTGTTGTTAAGGTAACTATTCCATCTCGAAGTTCATACTTTATGGTAGAGGTTATTGATGGTGTCAATTTATCAGCTTTGCCCATGGGAAATTCTGGTTGCAGGATATAGTCGATCCCATAACCGATGAAATGCTTGCGACTTTTGTTGTAGACAGCCATGCCAGATCACAGCCAAAGGGCGCTACACTTGAAGACCATCCTGCGAGCATATCACAAGATGATTTTCTGGCTTCTGATAGACCAGTTGACCAAGAGGTAACCTTTTTCAGATTTATTCTCTTATTAAAAAACTTTTTGCCCAGATGTATGATAATCTTTTTGCTACAGATTCTTTCTCAAGACATGCTGAAGAAGTATATAACTTTTGCGAAATTAAATGTATTCCCCAAATTACATGATGCCGACTTGGATAAATTAACAATTGTTTATGCTGAACTACGCCGAGAATCATCTGTAAGAATTTATAGCAAGCCGGCATCTCCTATGTGTTAACATTCCTGTCATATACTTCATGGGATTTTATAATTAATAAGCGTTCTGGTGACTGGTACAGCATGGACAAGGGGTTCCAATAGCAGTTAGGCACTTTGAATCCATGATCCGAATGTCAGAAGCTCATGCGAGAATGCACTTGAGGAGCTATGTTACTCAAGAAGATGTAGACATGGCAATACGAGTCCTGCTTGATTCTTTCGTCTCGTGCCAGAAATTTGGCGTCCAAAAAACTCTACGAAAGGTACAACAAACAGCTTATATCTCTCTCCACCTTAATATCCTGGTCACAATGCTAATGGCAAGCAACCAAAGAATAACAGATATAACTGGTTGCAGTAGACCTCACTTATAGGATATGGATGGTAGAAGCCTAAAGATTTAAATGGACCTTGCTCACCTATAAACATAGCCATACAAAATTGGACGCCATCTTTCCTTGTTATGCTTGATTCTTCATGTCATCTCTGTTCATTCTTGAACTTCTGCAGAGTTTCATGAAGTATATGACCTTCAAGAAGGATTACAATGAGCTTCTCTTGCATCTTCTGCGTGGTCTTGTTAAAGACGCACTGTATTTTGAGCAAATTGTATCAGGCACAACTGCTCGCCTGACTCATATAGAGGTGAAAATGGAAGATCTAAGGAACAAGGTAAAGCATCATACAAGTGTCTGCTTCTCCCCCGTCTTGTCGAACATTTCTAATCTGATCTTTGGTTGATGCAGGCCCAGGAACATGAAATCTACGATCTGAAGCCATTCTTCTCCAGTGCTCATTTCACCAGTAACAATTTCGTTTTGGATGAAAGTCGTGGCTTAATTAGGCATCCTGTAGCAACTTAGAGCACGAGGGCCAAGCTCACATTTGCGTTTGCTCGCTCACAAGCAGGCTACTTCATATTCTTACACTTGATCTTTGGAGATCATTAGCATGACAAGCTTCCTTATTCCGCTTCATCAGTTTACAAGTTGTGATCGACCTATAAATTTGTTAATTAGTTTGAATTAAGATGGTCGAGTGCAATTATCCATGATGTTTAGATACTAATGGTGCCTTTATTTGGTTGATGCAATGGGTAATCATTTAAAAGTTCATCTTTTATCCTTTCGAACCTATTTGAAATCAATAAAAGAGGATCAAAATTGGCCCAATAAAAAACAGATAACCGACCACCAAGAGCTTTAATTTCTTAGCTAATTATTAGCTGGAATGTCTGGAGACTGATTCCAGTTGAAGATTTCTTTCCACGATAACATTCAGAAACCGATTGGTGGTGATAGAAGGAGAGTTTTATCAGATTACATTAACGTAACAGGTACTTGTCGTACGAAGTAATGTCAGGGACCTCACATGGTGGATCTCAATCTGTGGCCTCAGAATACAAGCTTAGTCATCGAAACATATAATCTTGTTATATATTTCTCAGAACTCGACAAGATTCCCCTTAGAGCTCGTCTCGCCGCCATCATGTGGTGCCATGTTACCTATATCCACATCTCTGTTTTCTCGCTTTCATACTTAAACATGCCTCTCATGCTCTAATCCTGAACTATGTAAGCAGATCTTGTTCTTGAAGTTATTTAGGTGAAATTGTCACACCTACCCAATATTCCTTTCAATTTTGCCTATTCAAGCTGTGAGCAACGTCATTCCTAAGGTCTGAATGATATTCGTCTCATGTGATTAGAAATGTTTTAATCACCTCTGTCCTTTGGTCTTGCAATATATTCCAGCTTTTTATTTGTCGGACTAACAAATACTAAATACTGCCATCTGATCTGTTTGGATCTTTCAGGAAGGAATTTTTTGTTCAGTCGAATCTATAAAGGCTAGAGCACAGAGAGAGAGTTCCTAATCCATCATCAGATCATCTACAATGAGCGACGACGGAGTGAAGGCGTCTGGCATGAGGCAGATTATTCAAGAGTTACTTCAGAAATGGCAGCCCGTCGCGCTTAGGCCAAAGGAAGACCAACCCAAAACGTCCGGCATTCCCCCCTCCGTCGACAAGCGGCTGAAGAGTCTGTGTTGGGACTCAGATGAGGAGTGCTGCCATAGCCCAGAGGCCCCTCCGGATGTGCCCAAGGGATACTGCCCTGTTTATGTAGGACCAGAGCAACGGAGGTTTGTGATACCGACGACGTACCTGAGCCTCCCGGTGTTCAGGCTGCTGCTTGAGAAAGCCGAGGAGGAATTTGGGTTTCATCACAAGGGAGTGCTCACGATCCCCTGCGAGATCGAGACGTTCAAGTACATCCTCCAGTTTATGGAGCGGCATGCAGAGGGCCTCGTCGATCATGGTAAGTCTTTGTCCTATCCAATTCACACAGCTACGTATGTATTCTAAGGCAAGCTGTGTTTTTGTCATCGTAGAAGGAAATCCAACTGGGCGAGCAAGGGCTGAGGAATAGCAACGCCTGGACTGGAATTGTTCAGTCAACTATGGCATTGAATTGTTGTTGTTTTCATGTGACAATTTTATGTTAGAGATCTGATGGATTCAGTTTACAAACTCAAGGAAGGAATTGGTTTCTTACTTGCAGATTACAAGTGATGTAATATTTGACATTGTTTAAGGGGAATGATAAAATATCGCTGTGTTGCTTCATTGGAATGCAATGATTGAGCTTACGTCCACTCGTTGGTAGGCCTTAAGGCCCACACTCTCCTGCTACCTGGGCTGAGTGCCCTAGTTGGCCTATCTACGGCCCATGCAAATAAACCATAAATATGTTTTAAAAATGTTTTTAAAATCCTTTTATGTCGTCAGTGTTTCAAAATGTTAAATATATTTAAACCAAAAAAAATTGTCAAATCCATTTCAATATACTAATTTTAAAAGTTTTATTTTTTTTTCTAAAAAGTTTTTTCTTTTTTAAAAAAAGTAAAAGAAACATGACTCTTAAATAATTGATGACCCACTGGCCTTTTATAATTGCAGGGAAATCAAGTACCATGATTACCACACGTGCTCCTCGTCCCCATTAAGGACCATGATGCCTCACCTAATCATCCACCGGGCTTGACGGTGATGGTAAAAAATAGAGTATATTTTTAAATAATTCAGATTTAATTTTAAATTAAGTACGATTGAACTATATTAAATTATCACGTCAAAAGTTGTATGGTATTTTTAAAATTAGCATAAGGTGGCAATTAATTTGTGTCTAAAATTTCATGCATGAATTATTGTTAGTTTTCCTATTTACATAAAAAAAAAAAACTGACCAAATGGCCTTGATTCGACTCATATGGATCTCTTGTGGATTAGTGAATACTTAATTTCTTATTAGCCAAGCTTGGATCACTCAAATTAATTTTTGTTCACGTTGAGATTTTTCAATGCATACTTGTTAGTCATCTAATATATAGTCCATAGAAATAATAATAAATTCTACACAACAATATGCATCTTATACATAAAATATACAATTTAATTTGCAAATTTACATTCATATCAGAAATTGTAGAAATCAGAGGAAAGCACAAGAAGAAAATTACACACACGTCCTTGATTACAGGGACTAAATAGTAATTTAAACTGGTTAACACATACTTTTGCCATTTCTGCAATTCCGAATTTTTCCAAAATCTTACATAAAAACCCTACATAAAAAGGGTTTCCAAATAAACCCTGCTGCTTAGTTTCTTCTCTCTGCGTTTTAGTGACAGAGTCGCGCCCGCCACCGCGGAAACGTCGCTCCGCCGCCGTCAGCATGCGTAGAACTCGACCAGCTCGTCCAACGACTCGGGCTGCGGCTCGGCGTTCTCCAGCATCCACAGCAGGTGCTCGAACAGAACCACCTCGCACCCCACCACCACCATCGCCGCGCCGGCGCCGGCATCGTCTCTGCACCGCTCGACGAGGACCTGGAAGAGCGGGTGGCCAATGAGGCCGGCGCTGACGAGGTACCGCCGGCGCGACTTGCCCACGTACACCGGGTGGAACCCCGGAGGCACCTCGTCCCCGCGGAACGACGACGCCGACGACGAGTGCACCCACCCGTCGCCGTCCTGCGACCGGGAGGAGGCCCCCGCGGCGGAGGCGGATTCTCCGCCGGAGGTAGAGCCGGTGATGCGCCCGGAAGAGTTCCAGCGCTTGATCATGCACTTGAGCTTGCTCAGCTTCCCGCCGCCGCCCTTGGCCATGGGATCAGGACGATTGGGGAGGAAGGGAGAGAGGGGTGGGTCACTTAAAAAGGGGGCAGAGACGGGAGTGGGCCCCCTTCAAATGTTTTTCAAATTCGACCGACCCGGAGTTTGGATCGTCTGTATAAGATTTAGATGTTTTTTTTTCCTTTCTATAAATAGAACCCAAATCCGATCTATCATTAACCGGTCGAGCCGATAGATACGATAAAATTTAAATTTGGTTGAATTTCCGTGGCGCATCAAATGGACATGACAGCGCAGGGTGCGGTTGTGGGTGGGGAATAGTTGGTTGTGCCGGGGGCCACGAGAGGCACGGTATTTAACAACCTTTTAATATTTTTTTAAAGACAAAACTACATTTTAAAAAATATATTTTGATATAATAAATGGAGTTGATGTGAGTTAGCGCGTTATAGCTGTTTGGCTAATTGAGTTCCAAATTTATGGAAACATGACAGGCCAAACCAAAAGCAATGTCACCTCCATAACAGAGTTTTGTCTATTATTTGTCGGAAGGGAAGGACTCGTGGCTAGGGCTTGGAGTCATTTGGTATGGCCATGCATGTTCTAATAGCTCCATTAGTTTTTAATGCGGTTCAATGAATTATGATGGTGGTGGTTTAATCAACTCCATCATCAAAAAAGGTGGAGTCATCTAGTCGTTCTGGAACATGATTGAATTGGTTATTATGGATCAGACTTACGTACTGAAGTAAGTAAAGGTCGAATCTTGATGAAGCAAAGGCAATGTCCTCCTCCGTAATAATCAATTGCAGCTTTCCAATTTACCTTTTTACAAATGATCGTGGAGCCCACAATGCAATAAATGATTCCCGTGAATGAAGTCATTTGGAGCTATCAGATCTTCATATTATTTTTAAGAGTTTTAAAAGATCAAACACAAAATTGATAGTGAAAAGTATGGGGTCCTAAAAAGAAACAGATTATATTGGAATATTTATACATAATTTTACTTTATATTTTGTAAAAGATTATTTTTGCAATTTAAACTCTTGATCTCAAACTCATATTATAGTAAGTGAAAAGATTAATGAAGAAATATTAATTAAAACTAACTCCAGATAATGAATTTGAAAAAAAAAGAAATAATGATTAGTGTGGCAGGGGCGGCAAGGCATCAATGAGACAGTTTTCTAGTACTACAATTGACATGGATGCTTATCCTCACATTCCTATTACATTAAATAACATAAAATGAAATCTTAATTATGGCTTTAGGTGAATTAAATACATCTTAATGTGGGGCATCCCTTGTTTCTTATCTTAAACTACTTCTTGAACAAAATACATGCATCTTAATGTGTGCCATTAAGTGTTTTGAAGTCAAACCCTTTTGATTGTAATTTTCCAAATGAATTACTCAGAAGTCCAAAGCGATCGTAGGATTTTCCTTGTCTTCTGAATTGACTTTCGATTATTTAGCGTATTCATTAAGAATTTTTTACAACAACCAATTAAAGGGATTTCAGAACTCGAGTATATATATATATATGCATCAAGGCAAAAACATTTTATTGTGTTCTTGGTTCTCTTGTAAGTCTATCGATCAACTATCGCTAAACCAAACAAACTATCATCTAATAGTTGATTTTCTCATAAAAAACAAATTAACTTTAGCACAAACATAACAAAAATCATACTCACGCTACACTTATCCAAATAAGATATGCATGAAGGTTCCGAAAATTAAAGGTGCTGGCAAAAGCAAACACTAGTACTAATTCACGTATTTAACAACTTAAAGATAACTTAATCATAAGCTTACACTTGATTTGTAGCGAACTTGCTTGAATATTATATAAACATATAGATAGGTATGTTCCAGTCCATTAGCTGTCAGTGGTCCACAAGCTCCATAAAGTTGCCAACCAAAAACGAAGGAACTAATTAAGGGCTGTTCAGGTAGGTAGAGCTGATGCATGCTCAGAAACTACTCTTTGAGTTGCGTCTGCAAGCGAATTCTAGTCTGTCATGGAAGAACAAATTCAGTGTCAAATAAAACCCACAACTTGTTTGGCATGCCAAGATCGACCAAGCACTCAGAGACAAACCATGCTGATACTCTTGCCGATTGTTTTCCTGTGAACCTGTGACTTCTTGCATAGATGACATCTAGTCTTTTGCTCCATTTAGATTATAAAATCATCCTGATAGGAATCAAAGTAGAAATGGTTAGGCGACAATATATATATTGAGTCCATCAATTTATAAGTGGATTCCTGAAGGTCTGCCTCAAACTCATATCTTAACATATCTTTTGTACTGGCGAGCATATCGTCAAGATCAAAGAGATTTTGCTCTTTGTCAACTTATGGGCTTTATTTGATTCTCTGAGAGTAAAGACATTTACTTGAAGTGACTAGTTTAGTAAAGGTATGTAGAGACAACCCAGGAATTAGATACAGCAACAACAGAATGATGGTTTGGTGTGACAAAGGTTCTGAAGAGGGGTTGGAGGCATCTGGATTTAAGTTGATGGTAGAAAGATTACATAAAAGATTGGAATCTTTGTAGTTGAAGGAGCATTAATGAAAAGGACATAACTAGTTGTTTTAAATGGTGTTAGAGTTGGAGAAATCAAAAAAATAAATGCCCACTTCTCTTTCTGCTAAACTGTGGTTGGTAGGTGAATTGATTAAGTTTAGCCTTTACAAAGTTGAAGTCCTATTGAAACTTAATAAGGAGAGTGCTGTTCCAATATCGTGTCAGAGTCTGAGAACTTAGACAGTTTGGAAAAGGATCAATTCAACTAATATTATTAAATGACTAACTAGATTGAGTATTTATTTTGGGGGGAAAAACAAATTAAATGCCTTCTTAAATGGGTAGCAAGCAAGTGCTATAAGGTTATCTAGTAGCATCCATGAAGATATGAATGTGGCAAGATGGCAATTTACCTTTGAACCCCAAAGACAATTTACTTTATCCACACCTATACGATTTTTATTAATCAAAGCTGCTTTGACTCCAAACTCTTGTGCCTCACAGGTTTCATCATTACATTCATCAGGCACATATATAGGTGACAGACAAGATAAGGTAGAGAGAAAACTGTCCTAAAACCTCAAGGTTCCAAGAGCCTCTACTTGGACACCTGAAAACTCACCATGAGTTCAACATTTAGAAAGTTGGCCAGTGGCCACCATGATATAGGGGCCGGACTTATCCATGGATCATCTCAAATACTCTAGTTCCATCCATTATGAATCTGTTTAATAAGGCAGCCTATCTCAAATACTCTAGTTCCATCCATTATGAATCTGTTTAACAAGGCAGCCTCTAAGTTCCTTGGATACAATTCTGAATGCAACTGACTTCCATGACTTCCATTCCGGCATGGCAAAACAACAATCTTCCATTTCAAAATACTTTGACTTAAATTTCAGGTGCCAACCTAAATGCTGGAAAAATATTTAATGGGAGAGTGAAAAATCATTTGAATATAGAGACAAAGGATGTAATCTTGCTTTCTCTATTTCAAAACATTGACATGTATGATCTGTTATCGCTGTTATTTAGCAGACTACAATATGAAGACACAGAAACATTTTCTCCTTCAGGGCATGATACAAGGCGAGGGCTTGGGATGATGGCACTGAGGATGCAGCAGTGGATGGCGTTGCCAACGAAGATGGATCGAGCTCGGGCGGCGGTTCGCAGCAGCCGAAGTGAAAGGTGGAAAACGTTGTTTTCTGAATTCCGAAGTAGAGGATAAAAAAGGTGAAAGATTTTATTTTTGTTTTCCATTGTTCATGTTCTAGGAGAATCAAGAGGCCTGCACTGAGCATGTGATATCAACAAGACTATTGGAGAAATTATGGCGGCCTAAAACGAGCTTGTAGAAATTATTTATATTTCTTGATTGTTCTCCTATTCCAGAGTTATTTGCTTGTTCATTAGCTACAGCTTTATGCACCACAAGAAGGTGCAAACATTGAAGAATTTTCATTTCATTTATTTTTAAGCATATCTAATTCAAACACGCGTCTTATATTTATTTCTTCAAATTCTTAATTTTCTATGCTGCTACTAAAATCCTCCTCCTCCTCCTCCTCCTATGACGACCAGATTCATGAAGACAACGATGGTGAGTAGCCTTCAATCTCTCCCTCGTGCTCGACACTTCCATCTCTTTTCTTTCATCTATCAAAATTTGGTGGCCTCGACATTCCTCGCTGCAAAATCCCTGATCACCCCTGCTTTCACTAGTTCAACAGCCATTAGTGTGTGAAACACAAACCAATAACAGAAAAGAAATCTGAAAATATCAAAAATCATTTGGAATTCATAGCCCAAACATCTTGAGGAAGCAATAGTCGAATACCTATACATGTAAACATCCTTATGAGGACTCAGCTCAGTTTTGCACAGGAAACAAGTTTTCAGAAATCCAGACTGTGTGGCAGAAGTAGCCCTGAGGCTGAGCAGATGATGAGGCATGCAAGAGTTGAGTGAAGACTTGATCACGACATTCGATCGGCGTGTGGAATGCTGAATGACAATCCGAAGCCCTTCGAGTCCCTCGATTGCTCCTCTCGAGCTGCGCTCCAGCTCTCCGAAGGCAGCAGTGGGCTTTGTGGCCTCCCAACCTTCCTCCCCTATATGGAAGATGCTCTGAGTTCTTGGGAGCATCTTTGGAGGAGAAGGTATGGGAATTGTGGATCCTCTCGACGGAGCAGTGGATTGGAAGGACACTAAGTGGGAGGGAGGGAGTGATGGGTACTTAAAACTACTTGGTGGCCACAAGAGGACCCATCATTTGTTTCACATGACACATTGAAATCTTCATGTTTCTTGAGATGGCAATTGAGTCTTTGCTTGCATGACTTTAGATTCCTGATTCGAGCAAGGGCATGCATTCACGCAATCAAATTGGCAAAGATGCTGATCAACATGTGAATGATGGGCCAAGCTAACTAAATGAAGTCGCCCCTTGAGCACCGAGTTTGGATCATTAGTAACGGCCATGGTATAATATGAGGAATAAAAGCACACAACAGACTCATTAATCTAGACTAAGCCTTAACAGTCCAATTAGATTTTACTACTACAACAGCAATTTGACAAGGCATAAACCTGCCTTAATCTCTTATAAGCTCAATTATCATTTCCTTTGGAAATTTGACCACAACGGTCTCTATACATAATAACAACATAACATCATACAGATCAGCTCCCTCAAGAAGTAACCAAGATTTGTAGTAATGATACAAGTAATCCTTCAATAATTTTCTTTTCTCCTGTCCTCTCTCATAATAATAAACAAACTTGGTTGTTAATTCCGAATCTGGAAAAAGCTGATACAAGTAGCTTTAAAAGACCTTTAAATGAAGCTATGAAGCAAGTCAGAAAGCAAGAATAATGAATTAGCAGTAGTGTTGAAAAACCTTTATCGAAGAAGACATCTCATATTTAAGGTCTTTTTATTCGTCTCTTTCTATTTATTTTTTCTGTTTTGTTGTTTCCCCTTTCCTTTTACTTGAATGTCTTAAACAAATGGTAAGAAAAGAGCAAAAGATTTGTATTCCTATAAAGAAGGAGACATGCAGCATCTAAAATTACACTCGGCAAAACCATTATTTACTGCAAGTCATGATAAAATCTAATTGCCGTGAAAAGATCACATGTATTATTAATTTTATCTCGAAAAGAAGTGGTCCTGTCCAATCAACTTGACAAGATTGACTCGAATGCCAATTAGATTTCAAAAGTTAGTAGGAATTGGAATATATTGCAGTGCTGCTTAATTCCAAAACTCGTGGAATATTTCTTATGTTTGGTAACTGAACCCTCCACCTGGAAAGAAAAAAAAAAGGACAACTCAAATGATGCATCAACAGATGCCCTTCTAATACTAAAGAAGCCAAGTATGCTTCAAAAAGGCTACATGACTTTTTGTTCCAATTTCCTGTGTAGCAGTCCATTAGAATCCAATTCTTTGATAGAAAGCATAGAATGCTATAGGAGAAATATTTGTAATTATTATTATTACATTTTATTTAATACATCCTATTCCTCCCTATGTGCAATGAAGAATATTACCTAGTTTCAAAGTATAAAATTTTATTGAACTTTGCACTGTTATACAAATGCTGTATCGCATTTATGAAGCAAGTTGTTTTGTTAAAGATGAAGAAAAAAAGCTTGCTCCCTTTGCTGTGCTTGGAATTCTTGTCTTGATTAAGGTAGATAAAGTCTTGTGGGAAGATATGCAAATATAGCTTCGGCAATTGCTTTCATTCTCCTCCATGGTTTTCTGGAGCCTCACACATAAACAATATATATTCACTCATGTTGGAATAACTTCTACACGTTGCATTGCATCTCATGACAAGACATTATGGTGCTACTGAAACTGGTACCAAGTTTCCTTTGGTCCATGTTCTAATCTCTTAAAATGATTTGCATCCAGATCTGGCCATGGTGAGTGTAGTCATGTCAGGGTTTCATCAACAATAATTGACATTAATAATCATTTCCAATCCAAGAGACAGATGCTTGCGGTGAGCATAGGGCATTCATTTGATTGAGCTGCTTCCCGGCCATGCCACTTTTCTCTCTATATTTGTGGCTTAATTTTTTCATCTAAGAAGTTGAAACTCATGTTTACCAAAATTCTGAGGTCTAAATAATGGTAGAAGATTGCAAACTTTTTTTTTTTATTTGCAATGATTATTTCACATGTATTCTGTCTATGATATCACAAGCCCGTACTCTACTAATATATGAGCTAAGATCAAATGCACTAGAAATATAAAGTTACAGCTGCAGTATTATTCTTTACCAACAACCTTATCCTGTTATGAATGGTGTTAATATACCATGATAGTTTTCAGAGAGTAACGTAACAAGGATCAAGGGATATTTACAAACTCTTCAGGTCTCCTGGTCCATAATTCCCATTTCTTCAATTTCTAGTCCATTTCTTACTTTTGATACTATAGTTTAGAAATACATTTTTTATGTCCTCATATAAAAAGTTCAACAATATGAGAGAATTTTTTTTATGTTTATTTATCAGGGGAATTTTACACTTTCGATGTAACTGTACATGATCTAACAGCACTTTCTGAAAGAAAAAAAAGTTGCAATATCTTACAAGGGATATGAACAGTCTCGATAACTCCTATACCAAGTGACATGAGATGGTAGAAAAAATAGTGGCATCGAACCATAACATTGAAATAATAAAAATATTCTCAGTGCCAAAGAAAACCAAATCAACAAGTTCCTTGGACTTTTTTTTTGTTCTTTGGCTCACCAGTAATCTCTGCAAGAGCATGCCCCATCTTTGAAGTGATGAAAAGAATTTCGATCCTTGATCAATATTTCACGCTTATATGTCTTAGAAATTAACTTTGAAGTGATATGACAATCTGAACACATTCGTACACTTTTAATGATTCGAATGGCCCTAAAAGCAGGCAAGTTATCAAGGCCAAAAGTAATTGCTAGCTTTTCAGAATGCGTGCCAATGATCTCTTCCTTTTCTTCTTCAAACTCAAGAATAATGCCATCCAAAAAAGATGTAGCTGCCTTCATATGTGCTACTTTGCTATTGATTTCATCTAATTTAGTTTGCAAAATTTGGCTTCCATTTAAGAAGGTCATCACTTGGTTATTGACTTCCATCCAACAACAACCATGCGCATCACCAATCTTGATACCTTTCTTAGGATTGCACACTTTTGAAGCAATACTTGGATTCTCATATAAAGCTTGTGCATGTGATAGCAGCCTGCGAACTTCAGGGTTCCTGGCTCCAAACGGAACAAATTGCTTGCTGCGAGGTTTGCTATCTTGATATCATTATATATTCTGGCTGCAGCAAGAAGTGCATACCAGACAGCAGCATTTGGCTCAATAGGCATATTCTTGATAAGCTCACAAGCTTCTCTAAGCTTACCAGAACGTCCTAGAAGATTTGTCATTGCAGTGTAATGTTCTAAGCCCGGAGACAGCTTGTACTCCTCCATCATGCTAGAGAAGAATCTTTTCCCTTCATTCACCAATTGATCGAGAGCATAGGCATTGATCATACTGACAAAAATTGCTTCATTTGGATTAAAGCCTTCCTGTTTCATTTGTTGAAACAAATCTCGAGCTTCATGAGAATATCCATATGCAACAAGTGCAGAAATCATGGAATTCCATGTGATGAGATCCCTTGATGAGAGACCATTGAATACTACCCAAGCATTTTCTATATTTCCAGAATTTGAGTAAGCGTCTATGAGAGCATTTGCAATTGCTGTATCACCCTGTAAATTGCTGTGTAATATACAAGAATGGATCTCTTTTACCTTTAATTCAGATAACAGATTTGCACACGCTGGCAGGATGCTGAGGATGGTGACAGAATTAGGGCGTACCATGAGTGTCTGCATCAGTTTGAATATTCCAAAGGCCTTTTTTGTGTCACCATTCTGCAATGAACCAGAAATCAGTGTGTTCCATGTAGCTGTGTTTCTTTTAATGCCATCTACTTCCATCATGTGAAAAAGCTCCATGGCCTGGTCCTCATCCTCATTCTGAATGAACCCCGAGATCATGATGTTCCAAGTTACTACATTTCGGTGCACACCCAAACTCTCCATCCTTGAGAACAGTTCATAAGCTTTACCACAATAACCAGCTTGTGTGTAACCTCCAATCATTGAATTCCAACTGAAAACATCTTTCTCCAGCATCCCATCAAAAATCTTTTGAGCGCCCGCAAGTCTATCACATTTTGCATACAATTCAATCAAAGAATTCCCCACCAGAATGCTGTGTGAGCCTCCAAGTTTAAATGCATACGAGTGGAGTTCCTTTCCTTTGTTCAATGCTTGCAAAGAAGCACAAGCAAAGATAGCACAGGCGACGGTCATACTGTTTGGGTTCACTCCTGAAAGTTGCATCTCATGAAAGAAACTCAAGGCTTCATTCGTCCTCCCATTCTGAGTGAGCCCCGAAATCATGCTTGTCCAAGTAAAAACATCTGGCACAGTTCCAGAACGCTTCATCTGCTCCATAAGTTCCATGGCAAGTTCTGGCTTACCAGATTGATGGTAACCGGTTATCAATATAGTCCAAGTGGCCGCGCTTGGTTCAATCCCTTCGGCTCTCATCCTAGCAAATAGCCTCATAGCAGCTTCATGTTCACTCCATTGGCAATGGCCAGAAATGATTGAATTCCACGAAACACTATCTCGCCTACCCATCCCCTCAAAAAACCTAGTGGCCATATCCAGTTCACCGCACTTGGCATACATTGCCAGCACCGTATTGCTCAAATAGGTTGCTTTTGATGAATTCAAAAGTCCCGTTTTAATGGCAAGGGAGTGGAGCAGCCTCCCGGCCTCCAAATTGCCAGTGTTAGAGCAGGCCTGCAATATCCTCGGAAGCAAGTATCCATCAGGGACGACAACGCCTTCGTGCATCATGTCGAAGAACAAGTCGAGGACCTCACTCCACCGATGCTCACGGACGTAGGCGCCGATCATGGCCGACCAGGCGAAGAGGTTACGTCGGCCCATTCCGTCGAACACGCGTCGGGCGTCGTCCAAGCTGCCGCATTTCGCATACATGCTGACGAGCTTGGTGTCCACAAAGATGTCGCGATCCCGCACGGAGGCGATGGAAGCGTGGAGGCGGCAGCCCAGGCCGATGGAGTCGGAGTCGATGCAGGACTGGAGGAGGGAGATGTAGGTGCGGGACTTGACAGGGATACCCCGTTCCACCGCAGCGATGGCTTCTTGGAGGTCGCCATAGGGAATAGGAGTTGCAGGCGGTGATGGTGCTCGGGCAGACGGTTTAGGGTTCGATTTTTGGGCGAGAAAGATAGGTCCGGCGGTGGCGGTGGCGGTGGCGGCGGTGGATTTGATGGATAGTAGTAGTTTGAGGTGGCGAGAAGATTGATTTGGATGTTCAGCGAAGAGATTGGAGGTAAGATCAGCGCATCGACAACATAGAAATGCCTTCTCCATTCGGTGGAGGAAGATGGCAGTGGTGACACAGTGCCACTCGTTCTTGCGTTATCTACAAAGAGAACCTGCCCTGCCCTGCCCTGTCTGTCTGTCTGGCCCTCTTCGTAGATTACATAAGAACAGGTGGCAAGGTGTGGTCAACGATTAAAGGTCAACGGTCAACGGTCACGGTCAATATTAAAGAAAAAAAAATAATTAAAACTTGAAATAAATCATTAGTTAAATTGCCACCATGCATGAAGAACTATCTTGCAAAATATATATCTTTTTGCATGAGAATAAAGAGCTTCATATCCCAACCTTTCTGCAAATCAATCATGATGGTTGAAAATGATGAAGACTATGAGCTTTATGGGTGTACTTGGATATCTAAACACTATGACTAAGATGTATAGTTTAGATGGATTTCCTTTTTCTTTTGTCATTTTGTAGTAATACTTGTATTTGTATGTATATTTTATAATGTATGATTAAATTTAAGTTATTTTTTTAATGGATTTGTATAGTCATTAAAAAAAAAGTCTTTTATTTCATGTATTATTGACAAATTTAATTGCAATTATAATAAATACAAAATTTATATTTGAGAAGTTAATAAAATAAATAAATTTAGATTGTGGGATACTTTGCTAAAAAATCTTCACAACTTTGAATTTTTTATTTTCAATTTAACATACCAATTTTATTTTTTATATTTATTAAAAAATATTTTATGAATTGAAAATAAAAATCTTAAAATAATAGGCTAGCAAGTGGTTCACAAAAAATTGTGTCAAAAGGATTATCTGAAAGTACTTGGATTACTGAAAATAAAGTTATGGTGGTTATCATCCCAAAAGAATAAGTTAATTTACTCAAAAGACCTAAAGTCATCTTAAAATAGGAGATGAAATGAAGCAAATGTAATGTGAAAATTCTCGAGCCTAAAATAATAAAGATAAAATCATTCTTGGGATCAAACAATGTTATTCAGGAGCATATCTCAATCACACAACCAGTTCTTTGCTAGACAAGTGTTTATAATGGATGAGCTGTAGATACATATCAAATCTAAAGAATCAGAATTGCATTACACATATATACAGGTGACATATCAAATCTAACAAGATCATATTAATTAGATCATCAGCCCAAAATCTTCCATGATCTTTAGGTGATCCCCATATTTTAAATCATATCCTCCTCTACCTTTGGGCCATCTTCATGTATAATTGTATAATACAGCTAGCTTGCACATTGTGAATTGCTCGTATTTATATACACATTTGACTGCATGATAGCCTAACAGGGTTAGAAATTGGTGTTATTCACAAATTAACTTGAAGATATATATAATACATGACTAATTCAATAATTAAGACAGACTCTGTTTTAAGTTTGTATAAAGTTTGTATATATGAAACTCGTAAAGTAAGTAATTGACTCGAGAGTCTTAGAGCCTAAGCTCTATACGCACATCAAACTTACAGATCCCCATAAAGATTATAGAAAATATGCACGCTACGTGTCAGAATTACCATGCATCCTGCTGTTCATTAGATTTTCAACGCTTGCGTCAATCCTAAATCATACAAATGCAGCCAAAGTAGCTAGTCAATGAGCGGTTTAGCAAGTAATTAATATTTAAGCACGTATGATTAGTTGTTTAGGAGGAATGCAAGAGAATACGGCCAAAATTTGCCACCCAAAGCCGACTCAACCCCCGGCAAACTGTCCCCTTCACATACCAAGTTGCTTCGTCTTGCGTTGGCATTCTTCCACCTTTTAAGCTACCTCCCCACTTTATATCAAGGATGAACCTCTCTTCTTCTCTCACTTTGAGAACAAGGGGAGGATTAATATAATCTCCTCGATCGACATATTCTCCTGCATCACAACTAGCTGCACCAAGTTCAGGTCCCCTGGCTGCTCTTTATTTGATGCTTCACAATTTGATGTATTCAATTCCTGATCCAAGTCAAATCATGCTTGGTTTTCAGTTCTGTAGAGCGAAAGCAATCTCCATGCATGCATTGTTTTGTGTATATAAGACCTTGGGGACGAAGCTTGAGCTCCCTCATCAGTCATCAGGTCTGGCTTAATTAGGCCGGCCACGGCCTGATAAGCCTCATATGCCATATGGCAGAAGCAAGGAAGAAGGGGAGAAGGGGGCTGACCGGGAGGTGCGCCGCGCTGGTGAAGGAGCAGCGGGCGAGGATCTACATCATGCGCCGCTGCGCCACCATGCTCCTCTGCTGGTACATACACGGAGATGACTGAATAAATCAACAAGGAACGGTAGCTTTTCCAAGTACTGGTAGCCAAACGCCAGGCTATATATATAGATTTATGCTTCTCTGCGTCATGTTCAAGCCATGGTTTTTGCTGTCGTTTCTGGCTACTGCTGCCTGCTGCTGTTGCTGCTGCATTGGATCTTTAGTTCTTGTTCAATCATGGACATGCTCGATCTTTTTTTTCTCTCCAGGAATTAATGAAGTACCGGGGTTTATTTATTAGCATTAACAGCTGCAGAAAGCAGAGGCAAGATCAGTTTCATGGCTAGTTGGTGATTGCAGATTCGAGAAGGGCCAATTAATAATTGGTTATAATCAATACGACATAATCTGGCTTTTGATTCAAGGCCTTTTGGTTGTGATGGACCAAATTAAAGGACTTGAAGGATAATAACAATAAATTGGCACCTATTTTAATATGTAATAAGTTCTTGGTTGGCCAAGTGTCAAAGGTGATTTATATATATATTATCTTAGATATTGTGAATAATTATTTGTTATAAATCTATATATCATTCACTAATGAGAATATTGCATGACGACATGAAGAAAAGATTACCTTATTATATCACGTAATTTCCAAAATGATTAAGGCACCATAAAAATATGAGCTATTTACTACCTATGAAATTAATTACAGTAGATTTTCTGTGTTGGAAATGTTTTTTACGAATATAGTTTATTTGTAGTGGTGCAAACTAACAACAACCTATTTATTATCATTTGTTGTTTTTCTGTATTTATTCAGATGATTTAAAATTAACTATACAAGTGTCATTCAGCTCTTCAAAGAACAAGATTCTTTATCGTAATAGATCCAAATGTAACGATATTATTATTAGTAATCATAGTTTATTAGTCTGATTCAACTAATAATTAGATTTAGTCCATCTCAACCACGTCATCTCTGACATTTGGATTTGCTTTATGATTCGTGCTTTATAATAGACCGGATTTGTTTTATTTATTTGGACGGAATAAGAAAACGAATATTGTAGTCGTCAGAGATTGTTCGAATTCAAGTTGTTCTCTATTTAGTTTGGAAGGATCACGTGAACCGATAATGATAGATGGATTCACTCAATCTATTTATTTGATAATATTATTATTTCAAATCGACAAGAAAAAAATAACAATGCTAATAAAAAAATTAGTTTATTTATTCAGATTCCAAATGCCAAACCCTAACTAACCATAGATTTCCAAATTGGAACAAATTTAATTTCAGGATTAAAAGTGTGAAATATTTTAGATAAAGAAATTCACAACGTGATTCAAAATATCTCATAAAACCATCCAAAATAAGTAAAGCAGGAGGACAAATCGTTCACTGTCCCAGGGAAATAATAAAAAGAAGATTTAGAAAATATGTGTTCTAAGTGTTTTCCTTCTCTTGCACGAGTTCAAAACTGTAAAGATTGTAGAAGACTTGGGTTGCAATCGATTTGTTTTTTGTTTTCAGTTTTAATTCCGAGGAAATCAGAGAGGCGGGCGATCCGTTGCGTGCGATGGATTTGGAGGCAGCGTCGCGGAAGAAGCGGGAGGTTCTAGTTCTAGGTTTTGCCGAGGCGTACGGCGAGGAGATGGCTGATTCCAAGGAGGTAGTTGCTACCGCGGAGCTCCGATTCCGACCGCTCGATGCCGGCGGTGCGATCAAGGTTGGGTTTCTGGCTTCTCCTGGTTCACTTAGATAGTTTCGACTTCTTGTGCCTTGATTACTCGCGTTCTTCTCGTTGAAGATCGCTTTTTTTCCCCCTTTATTTTTGGCAAATCTCCTTCTTTGAGTCCGAATCGGACAGTGTGCTAATGATTGTCGTTTCTTTACAGATAGTTAGACCAATGTTTCATCCTTTGTGACTGATTCATCGCTTTAGGGTCCCAAATTGCCCATTTTTTTGGTTTTTACACCCTTTGATTTCGATTTACTAGATGTTCTTATTCTTGTATGCCATTTGTTTTTCCTCTTACAACGAACTTTTCTTTTTTCTCGTTTTGTTTTAATTGGTTGCTATAGGACCTTTCGCCAGTAACTGTTAGTGAAAGCTCTGAATGCTAGAGGTAACCGGTAAGTAGCTTAATGTTATAATTGTGTTGCTTGTTTTGTTGCAGAGTTTCTTTGGGCGTAGAGAACTTGGCGAGTTTGTTAGCGGAGCATTAGCTGGTGCTATGACTAAAGCTGTTCTTGCTCCTTTAGAGACTATCAGGTTTGCTTTTCTCCTCCCTCTTTATTTTATTTTGTCACTTCTAAATAGAAACTTGGCGAGACTTGTTTTTAGTATTGAAGTATGCATTTATCTATGTGATAAATCTAGTCTTGTATTTACATGCTACTTTCAGGAAGTTGGTTTTAGGTATCGATACAAGTCCATGCAACTTTGATAAATATGGTACTATAAGATTGAGAAATAAAGATGTCCAATACTAGTCCATGCAACAGTTTCTTCTATCCAGTGATTGAAATTTCGAACCGTATCGTGCGATACGGGCGAAATTTTTCGTTCCGTCGACGAACCGGCACCGACACCGACACCGACACCGGCACAGCGGTTCCGGCTGGGAGACGTCTTCGGAGGCACTGCCCGGCCTCGGCAACGCCATCGGAGGCGCTGCCTGGGCTTGGCGATGCCACCGGAGGCGCCGCCCGATCTCGGCGACGCCCGATCTCAACGACGCCATCGGAGGTGCTGCCCGGCCCCGGCGATGCCACCGAAGGCGCCGCGCGGGCCTGACGACGCCACTGGAGGCGCCGCACAGGCCTGGCAACGCCTCGGCGCGCGAGCCACGCGCGACCGAGGGCGAGCAATCACGATTCCCAATTTCAGGATTTTTTTATTTTTATTTTTTAACTTAGGGTTTAATTGAAGTTTTAATAATCAATTCCCAGATATAGTTGGAGATAATTTAAATAGTCTTTATTAAAATTCATAAAATTATCTTATTATTTTTTAAAATTATTTTATTTTTTATTTTTAAGTATTTAGATTAAAATTTTATTTTAGTTAATATTTTTTATATTTTAAAAATACCAAAACTATACCGGCATGGTATGATACGGTATCGAAACTATATCGTTCCGGTTCGGGATCAAAATCTCGGCACAGCTCGATATTTTAAACCTTGCTTCTATCCTCCGTATATTGTTGAATTTTTATGCTTCCTTTGTTCACTGGATGCATTCATCAATTGTATTAATTATGCCTTATTGGAAGATTCATAGCAGGTCAATGTTATTAAATTTTCATTTTTCACTAAGCTAGTTTTCATCAAGTTGGTTTATTTGCTTCCTGTGATAATAATTTGTTCAGTTTCCTTGTATCTAAGGATTTATTTACTTGATATGCCAATGGAAGTTCGATGATGAGAAGCTTTGACAATGGAAATTAATTTTTGTTTCCAGGATTTTGTTTGTACATAATTTAGAATGTCGATTGCTTGATTTTTTCATCAACTTAAGAAGATTGGATGATAATGACAATGTTGCAGGACAAGGATGATAGTTGGAGTTGGATCCAAGCACATTGCTGGTACTTTTCTAGAGATCATTGAAGATCATGGCTGGCGAGGACTTTGGGCTGGAAACACTGTTAACATGCTCCGAACAATACCTACCCAAGCAATCGAGCTTGGTACATTTGAATGTGTGAAACGGACTATGTCATCTATACAAGAGGATTGGAAGGAGAATGGAAGCCCAAAGCTGCAGATTGGTCAAATGAATCTGGATCTTTCTTTTCTTTGTAATTGTATCTCTCCAGTTGCTGTTGGTGGAGCAGCTGCTGGTATTGCCAGCACAATCATTTGTCATCCTCTTGAAGTTCTAAAGGTATATTCGATCATAATGCCATTGATTATCCCTGTCTGTTTTGCAGTTTCTTTTTCCTTGGGTAAGAACCAGAGTTGAAGCAGATACCCATGGCGAATAATTTTGTATTATTTTTATGTTATTTGCTCAGATTTGCAGTTCTTTGTTAGCTTACTTTTGTTGGACTACAACCCTATTTTCCATTTCTTTTGTACACTTCCTCCCATCCTGAATGCATTGCCATCTAACTTTTTCCTTTATATGGTAGTAGTCGTCAAGGTTGAGATGCTTAGCTTTGGTATTAATCATGTATGATTTCTGGAATCAGGAACAAAGACTAGGTTACAAATTATTGTTGAATCAGTTTGTTTTCACATGTGTATGACTCTCATGAAAAGTGTCTGGTGCAGCGTTTCACACGTTTGTGCATGGTACAACTGCTCATAAACAAGAAATATAAACTGGTCCTTGTATTTGCTGTACAGCAGTTCGAAATGCCTTTTGTAATGAAATGGTTATGATTTCATATGTGTTCCTTGTTCGACAAATGGATATTGATTTCATTTGCTTATCTTCCTTCAAATCCTACCATTTCAGGATCGTTTGACTGTGAATCGTGAAGCCTACCCCAGCATAACTCTGGCTCTGAGTAAGATATACAAGAATGATGGAATTGGTGGCCTGTATGCTGGTTTATCACCAACATTAATAGGCATGCTTCCATACAGTACATGCTACTATTTCATGTACGAGACTATGAAAAAGTCCTACTGCCAAGCCAAGCAGAAGAAGTCCTTGAACCGTGCAGAGCTGCTGATCGTCGGTGCTCTTTCTGGTGAGTATTTGAATCCTGAGTTACAAATAAACTATTAACAGTATGTAAAACTTGCGCTCGCTGCAGAGAACCACATTACTCAGATTCAGGAAAACCTGTCACTCCTAACTAATCCATAAAGGAATGCATTCATTCATAACGACTAGCTAGCGAAGATGGTGATACATCGTTTCTTATTTTGTCAGGTTTAATGGCAAGCACACTCAGCTTCCCACTGGAAGTCGCAAGAAAGCGACTAATGGTCGGAGCCATGCAAGGCAAATGCCCACCCCACATGTTAGCAGCATTGTCTGAGGTGGTCGGCAAAGAGGGCTTGATGGGTTTGTACAGAGGCTGGGGTGCGAGCTGCTTGAAAGTCATGCCTTCATCAGGAATCACTTGGATGTTCTATGAAGCATGGAAGGAAATTCTCCTGGCTGACAGGCCGCCCATTTAGCCCGCAAAGGGATTCTTGATACTACTGCCTCGTTGGGATTCATTGTGGGGCTTGCAGTGTTAGGGGTGATATTTTTTTCCCCCAATTTCACCTGTTGCAAATTGGTGTAAATTAAAAATGGTAACAATCTGGTGTAAAGAATGAAGATGAAAATATTTTGACTGTCATAATGGATCTGTCAACTTTACTGCTAAAACGATCCCTGTGTGGTTTTATTTTGATGCACTTCATTATGAAAAAACATATTTCAGATAATAGAGACAGTAAGATAATCGAAGATAATACTCGATAAACATTAGCTTCATATTAATTAGTTGTTTTTTGCTATCATCAATAGAGAAAAATGTCTAATCAAGTAATTCATCTTGTAGAGGAGAGACCTTGTTTGCTTTTTAATACATATATTCGAAGTTTTCCACGCATGGATTGCCAGGAGGAATGATGTAATAACTTCCGTGTTGACTGCTCTTCCCTAGCTGAGTCACGAGCTAGAGACAATGAACATGGGACTAAATTATGGATGGAGGAAAAAGTCTGATCATCTTGCATCATACCTAGCTAGCTAGCCTTTTTGCATGCATTAATTAATTTAGTTCCATTATTTAGTTTAGTCTTAATTTCATGCATGTTTCTTCTAATTTAATCACTTGTCTGATAGCTTTCAACTCTTTTAAATCATGTTGAAGTCTCCATCATATCCTCCTTTTCACCTATTTGCAATTTGTATATATGACGCGTGCGATAGTGTTGTTTGGTCACACATCGCCGACTATTAGGAGATTTTCATTTCCAAACTGCTTCTCTGAGAGTATTCACTCTTTTCCAACAAAAGAACGACTTCTGGTGCTGGATTTATGGATTCATCGATGGAAGCTGATTCGTAAAATATTAAAGAATTGGCTCGATCTGTGATCTGGAAACGCATCGCTAGATCTTCTCGTCCAACTCTAGTCGACATTTTTGAATAACAACAGGGTTTAGTTTAATTAATTTAATTTCCACAGCGTAGTTGTCTTTTTCTAGAGCTCGATCGATCGATCGTCACTTGGTGGATAGGTTCAGTGTTCTATACGCCATCGAGAAGAGAGAAGCTGATGGATTTGGTTTTTTACTCTTTCAATTGAGAGTTAATTGGATGTAATTAAATATATATAGTAAGAGAGCTTTCAAGTGTTCTGACATTTTAAGTTGAATTTTTCAATTTTCATAAAATGGAGTTGACAAGGAGTGAATATGATAGGAATGATTATTAATTTTGCCATTTAGAATTGAAAGTTCTTAAATATACTTAAAAATACCAAGATATGTTATAGTAAAGTATATTAATTAAAGTTCATGAAAGGTCTTGATTTCACTTAAATTTGAATGTAAGGACTCTCGTAGCTATTTTTCTTAATAATAATAATTTTGACAGTTGATGAACTTGTACGTGTTTGATAGAATAATGATGATTTTATTGAAAATTAAAAAAAAATCACTTAGTCAAACTTTAAGAAATATAGAATTAAACTTAGACCAACAACTAAAATAGTGGTTTAAAAGATAAACATCTAGCATGAAGTCATGAACTCGACACTAGCTATACTTAGATATAATTCAATATTGAAATATAGTTCAATCAAGTCTATGTCAAATATCAACCTTTACACTCCTCTTCATGTCTCCTTCAATTATTTCTTCCCACAAGACGTAGTCGAATCCGAGTCATGCAACATTATTTGCCTATGAGATGCTCTTTCCATCATTTCATTGCATTTGTTGTATAAATTTTGCATGATGGGAAGCATATTTGATTCATATTTGATTTGGCTTTTTTTAAAGGGCGTGCTTAAAATTTTCAGAATTTTCAAAAGACATATCATATTTTTATATTTTTCAAAAGGCGACTTAATTTCAAAAATACTCTTCCCGCCTTTCAAACCTAAATTAAAGCAAAAATTAATTTCTTTATTTTAAATTGAACCAAACTAAATCAAATCATTAATGACATTTTTTTAAAAAATTACATTTTCAAACTCATAATGATCTTCTAAATTTATCCATATAATTTTTAATTTTTAATAAAAAAATTTAAAAATACATGAAAGGAGATTAATAAACAAATTTAAAATTAAAAAACGTTAATAAAAAATAAAAGTTGTTTTTTTATTATTTTTATCTTTTAGATAGCTAACTAAGAGAGAAAAATAAAATAGACAAATAGAAAAATCAAAAAATTAAAATAACTAAAAATAAAAATTACTTTGGTGTTGTTTTGGTTAAAACATCACCATCTTGATATTGATTTCGTTAAAATATCACCACATTGATGCTAATTTCATCAAAACATTATTATTTTAGTATTGATTTTGTCGAAACATCACCACCTTTGTGTTAATTTGTTAAAAGAGTAAGTGTTGATTTCTTTAAAAGATCACCACATTAATGCTGACTTAATCAAAACATATATTATCACCTATATGAATTTTTAAAAATAGACTATGCACAATTTTAAAAGTCTTGAATATGAAACTTTAGAGCACGATAAGATTGAGGAGCTCAGTATAAACCTATGTAACTTGGATTGTATCTTATCAGAGCTGTCTAAGGCCATTAATAGATTTTGCTCGAAACTCATTAATGGATCTAGAAAATTTAAAATTTTAAAACTTGAACATAAGTGAAAGAGCAGAGTGTAAAGAAATTAGATATAGGATACAACCTAGTTCTAAGCTTTTTACATGAAGTTATGAGTTCATGTCAATTGATACGTTGATTGATTTTTAAAAATAGACTATGCACAACTGTGTATGCTTTGAATAGACTTTAGAGTACGACAAGACTAAGGAGCATTTATAAATTTATAAGAGTTGGATTAGATCTCATAAGAATTAGTTAATGTCATCAATGAGTTTTTGTCTAAAATTCACTAATATAATTAAGAAAATTTAAAATTCTAAAATTTAGATATGGAGTAGAAGAGAAGAGTGTAGAGAAGATATATAAAAAAATTTTGAGCCTCTTATATAAAGTTATAACTTTTGATTTCGAAAGACAAAAACTATAATGGTGTTGTTTTATAAAAATCAGCATCACTGTATTAGATAAATCCCAATATAATACTATTAATTTAGAAGGATCAAAACCACTAGGTGTGAAAATTTGGTGCATGGCTATTGGACATCCACTTACCATGAACAACAAGTGCATGCATTATCAACCAATAGGTGTGGAAATTGACTCTCCAAGTCCAATCTTAATTAGCTTTAACTTTAGCTTTGGTTAACTATTGTATTAAATTATTCCTTGTGTCAAGTCTCACTGTAGATTTTCTACTAAGGTTCTATTTTAGTGGGCTACTGACCTATCCACTGTATTTTATTCTTAACGAATTGATGAATAAAAAAAAAAGTAGTTTAGCCTCCATCTTAATGCGTCAAAAATCTTTGAGAAATTGATAGCTTATAAGGGAACTTTGTGAAAGTTAATTTTCACGAACATGCATTAATTGAGATTTATTGAATTTCTAGTAAAAAGATAAAATAGTAAAGAGACCTATCCATTGCTTTAGTTAATCCAAAAAGTTACATCAATGATGAGGAAACCTAACACTGACATTTCAGAAATGGTGGTCCTTCCTTAATGGCAACATTACAATAAGGTTGATCATAGTTCTGCTTTAGAGCTTTAAAGATATTGGATGAATTGAGGAGAGAGTTCTATTAGTTATATGGTTAGGAGAGGTCGATCCAAAGGGACATTTAGTTGCTAATATAATATATCTTTAAGCCAACGACAAATTTAAACACGAGGATTGTGGTAATTTTAATTTAATTGCGTGTGTGTCAACATCCCAGCCAAAGATAAAGTAGATATAATGAAGATAAGAAGCAAAATCATTTACAACTTTTGCTGATGCTTCTTAATTACAAGCATTCGTTGGCAAACATCGAATCAAAACCAGAGCTTTGGCCAACACTTTGAGAATGGATGCCATCCCACTCTTCACGAGTTTAATTGCCGATTGAATCCGTCTTCATTTTTTTTAATCGATTCGATCCTCGGAACCTATCTAATTTTCATAATCTCAAAGCATAAAAGTATAAGAAATCTAGGAACATCGTGAAGTTCTTCTTTCTTTTTCAATTCTTTTGTTTGCACTTCCGAATTTCAGGTATTTCCATGCATTCAATGAGCATGCATCAAATTTTCACTCATCAAGTCATTTATGAAAAATTACTGATAAGACAATATTTATCATATTCGATCAGTAATAAACTAGATAAATGAGAAGATATCAACTGTAAAGCTGTTCATGAACCAAGAATTTCTGTCAGATTACGCCCGTAGTTTCATCCGTTACTTTCTCTTCCACAGATTCTAATTGCCTTTTTAATTAACTATCTTCTGCAACAGTGATCCAATTCCTTTACCCCAATTTAAACCGATGCCTTCCGCACTGAGACATGAAGGGACCAAATCCCTATCCACGCCACTGCCACTGCAACAAGAAAGGTTGCGTAAAGAAACTTATTCTCCATCTCGTCATGGATGTATTTTTAGCTCCTTTAATTAGTCACTTTTAAGTTAAAGAACTCATTCCCACTTTTGTTTTGTTTATCTTTCAACTGGCCACCCACTAATTTAAATATAGGCCGCTAGAGGAGAGAACTTGTGTGAAAGTGCATCATCGCAAATTAATTTTATAATGATTCTGTGCGGATTATACTGTCTATTTTTCAGGTAAATTATTTCTTCCCATCGTACCTGCTTCATTGTCCTAATTTTTCAGTAGAACTCTCAAGGTTCTGGTCGAGGCCAGCTGCTAGAGGTGGAGATCATGGACGGGCAGCAAGGAAGCCCCGAGATGAGCCGAGAAGTGGAATTGGAGAAGAGCTATTTCGATGTCCTGGGTCTCTGTTGCTCTTCCGAAGTCCCACTGATCGAGAACACCTTGAGGCCATTGGAAGGAGTTCACAAGGTCTCAGTCATCGTTCCTTCCAAAACTGTCATTGTCGTTCATGATCCTCTCCTCATCTCTCAGCTCCAAATTGGTAATAAACAGATTTCGGTTAATGGTTGAATTTTGATATTTGAATCGGCTAATTCCTTGTTGTGTTTTGGGGACGCCGCCAGTTAAGGCTCTGAACCAGGCAAAGCTCGAGGCCACTGTTCGGGCATATGGACAGGACAAGATCATCAAGAAATGGCCGAGTCCACACATATTGGCCAGCGGATTGCTGCTGCTCATCTCCATGTTCAAACACTTCTTTCACCCTTTGAAATGGCTGGCCATTGCCGCCGTCGTTGTCGGTCTACCTTCGATTGCGCTTCGAAGTGTCGCTGCAATCCGGAGATGCACTCTGGACATCAACATTCTGATGCTGATGGCAGGTAAAACAATCAAGAAAACCGCTTTCTGTTATGCTATCTCTTTGTGAGAAAGGTTTATTTCTCATAAGATTTATCATGCAGTGTGCATGAAATCGATTCTTTCTAAGATTTGACGCTAGCTGCTGACGCATGTCTCTGGGTGCTGATTTAATTCTCTCTTTTGTGTGGCAGTTGCCGGGGCAGTTGCCCTTGAAGACTACTCAGAGGCAGGGTTTATTGTGTTCCTCTTCACCATTGCAGAGTGGTTGGAATCACTGGCTAGCCATAAGGTACTACCAAATACTCCTTGATCCTAATTAAGATCACGATTTGAAGTCAGCAGAATAGAATAGTAGAGACGATTAATATTAAGTGTCTTGGAGAGATGGAAGATCAAAGATAGATCTGTGATACTTCAATGAGAGTTAAGATAGAAATCAACAGAGCTCGACCACTTTGACACTCAAATTAGAATAGAGACTTTAGAAAAATGAACACACAGTAACTATAATCTAGATAAAGAAGAAAGAAAAATTGAATCACTTCATTCTTTACGTCCTTTCTCTAAGATTTGTATAATTGACTACAAGAGCATCTTCATGTTTGCAATCCACAGAGACCAGATCTAATTGCTCCTCCATTCATTACATTCTAGTATATGTAAGAGAGCATTTAAAAGACCAAATCTAACACCCTTATGAGTATTCCTATGTTTGATCATGGCATCATGTTCAAAAATATTCATAATAATTGTCAGTGTATTCCTGTAAGATGATTAGATTGTAAAGGAATTATAAAATCTGTATCTTTCAAAATCAAGACGATTGAGTCAAGAAGACTGTCCTTTGAAATCAAAGCGGCTGAGTCGATAAAGGAGTCGAGGAAGTTGTGTGTTTTGGAGTCGGAATAATCGAGTCAATGAAGATATTATCAAAATATCTTGAATCGAACTGATGAGGTCGAAATTGACTATTAAATCTTCACGAATCTAGACTGTTGATATATATCTAAGTTTGACTCTATCACAGATGATTTCTTCTTTTTCCTGTATCATACTTTTAAATTTGTAACCTCAATTACGTGCACACTTCAATGATAGAAAATAAGTAGCGATATAGTTAAAATATGTAGTGAACAAGCATGATGGCAGTTGGTTGGTTGCATGATGCCCTGAAGTTATAATTTGTTTACCACAGGCGAGTGCAGGAATGTCATCCCTGATGAGGATGGCTCCTCAGACGGCCATCTTGGCCGAAACTGGCGAAGTAGTGAATGCTCAAGATGTGAAGGTGAACACCATCCTTGCAGTCAAAGCCGGAGAACTAATCCCAATCGATGGAGTTGTGGTTCAAGGGAGGGGTGAAGTCGATGAGAGTAGCCTTACAGGAGAATCCTTCCCTGTTTCCAAGCAGCCCCAGTCTCTTGTTTGGGCTGGCACGCTAAATATAGATGGTATAATGCTTCCATGGTTACTGAAAGAAAAACAAAATTGCCTTCTATTGATTGATTTTAACAACTTAATCAACTTGACGATCATTGTGATGAGTTGCAGGTTATATTAGCGTCCGGACAACTGCTTTGGCTGAGCAATCTGCTGTTGCTCGAATGGTAAGATTGGTGGAAGAAGCACAAAATCGCAGATCCAAGACACAGACACTGATAGACTCCTGCGCCAAGTATTACACACCGGGTAAGCTGGCGTTTAGAAAGAAAAGTAAGTAAATAATAAAAGATCGAATGATGAAGCTATACATCTTTTACTGTTGCAGGGGTAGTAATGATAGCAGCAGGATTCGCTGTAGTTCCTTTCGTGATCAGAGCTAAGAATCCTAAAAAATGGTTGAAGTTGGCTCTGGTGCTATTGGTGAGTGCATGCCCCTGTGCATTGGTGCTATCCACACCTGTGGCAACGTTTTGTGCATTGCTGAAAGCTGCGAGGATCGGATTCCTCATCAAAGGAGGAGATGTTCTTGAAAATTTGGCCGGAATAAAAGCAGTTGCATTTGACAAGACAGGAACACTCACAAAAGGAGAGTTCACTGTCATGGATTTCCGCTCAATTAGCAGTGACGTCTCCATGGAGACACTCCTCTTGTGGTGAGGAATTATTAGCAGCAAGGTTTTCTGAAAGAAAATAGTTTTCCCCCCTTCTTTTTAGCATAATGAAGGTACATGAATCAATTCGTGGTATTATAATTCTACAGGGTTTCGAGCATCGAGAGCAAATCTAGTCATCCAATGGCATCCGCACTAGTGGACTATGCTAAATCAAATTCTGTTGAACCAAAACCAGAGAAAGTGAGCGAGTTCCACATCTACCCGGGAGAAGGAATCCATGGAGAGATAGAGGGAAAGAACATCTATATAGGAAACAAAAGAATTGCTTCGAGGGCATTATGTGAGAGAGGTAGAGATAGCACACTGTGATATGATCTCATTAACTTCTTGCACTCGACTGAAATCTTATTGCAGTTAACTGTAAGAATTTCTAACCGTAGTTGAATATTTCAGTTCCAGACATAAAGGATGCGAAAGGGATCAACTATGGATACATATTCTTGGATTCGACACCAATTGGAATATTCACACTCTCTGACACTTGCCGATCTGGTGCTGCACAGGCATTGAAGGAGCTAAAATCATCAGGCATCAAATTGGCCATGCTTACAGGAGACAGCTCCGAAGCAGCCATGCATGCTCAGAACCAGGTAAACTAAGCTCACTTCATTAAAAAGAAGCAAGCAATGGCCAATCTTGAACTACTATTATTGATTGTCAGCTAGGGAATGCGATAGAAGATGTTCATGCAGAACTTCTACCAGAGGACAAGGTACGGCTCGTTGGAGAACTGAAAGCCCGTGAAGGCTCAGTAGCAATGGTTGGAGATGGAATGAACGATGCCCCTTCCTTGGCCCTGGCAGATGTAGGAATCTCAATGGGCCTGTCAGGTTCAGCAGTTGCAATGGAAACCAGTCATGTAACCTTACTGTCCATCGATATTGGCAAGATCCCTAAAATCATCAGGCTAGCCAAGAAGACTTACTTCAAGATCATCCAGAACATCTTCTTCTCGGTGATAACAAAACTAGTCGTCCTGGCGATTGCCTTTGCCGGGCATCCACTGCTTTGGGCTGCTGTCCTAGCTGATGTTGGAACATGCCTACTGGTTATCTCGAACAGCATGATGTTATTACGGTCGAAGAAGAGCAAGAACAACAAGTGTTGCAAGTCTTCTCACAAAAAGCACACTGAAATTCCGCAGTGCGCCAACAATGGCGATCATTTGTCATGCCATGGCTGCGAAGTCGAGAAGCCAAAAAAAGGATTGGCTCACAGGAACTGTGTGAATCAAGGTTGCCATATGGAATCATCAAACGATTCTCATGGTTGTCATGAGACGGCACAGAAAGTAAGTTCAAGCGAAGAACATATAGTTTCGGTAACAGAGGCGAACGGGCATCATGATAATGGATCGTTGAGAAAACATACATGCAAGAAGAGCCAAACGTGCAGTGACAAACCCATGGAGGAAGATAGTATCAAGAGCCATCATGTTACTTGTGAGTCATCAAAATCTTGTACGGGGAAAGATGAAAAAGAGCACGGCATGTGTTGTACCAACAGTAAACAGGCGTGTGCGAAAGAACCAATCTGTTCCTCTTCAGATGGGATCATAGGAAGAAGAAAGGCGGGAGGTTGCTGTAGCAGTCACAGAAAGAGGTGTGGACAAAGGGATGGCTGTTGTACAACTGGAACAGTACTGTTGCGGGAAATTATCGCAGAATAAGGTGACAAAATCCTAATCAAATAACGCAGGGTAATTGCATATTGTGTGTTGTTTTGTTTTGTTTTTGTGGGTGTGCCCGCCTGATGCAGTTGGAAAAATATTTTTAATTTCAAGAAATGTAGCTTTTTTACTCAAAAGATCGAAACGATGGAAATTTACAGCTTTATGTATAATTCCAATTTTAATCGAAAATGAATAGTTTCAGTTGCAGTTACATGATGAATCAGTTAATTAGAATTATTATATATATTTTAAATTTGCTTATTCCATTTAGTCAGTGAAATAATTAAGATTATTATATTCTTTATATTTATTTACTTTTTAGTTGTAGTGGAATCTAATCTACAAAGTAATGCTGTGTCAAATGCTAATCATCTTATAATTAATGATGATCATCTCATCCACCTTCCAACCACGCGATCTCCCGACAACCGGACGTAGAGGAAACCACGAACAAAGGTGTAGCGGCGAAAACTCTGGGCGAGAAGGACTGCTAGGGTTTGGGGCCGAACGCAGCGATCGAGTATCGTATGATTCGGAGCCTCTTCGAGTGGCAGACAGTGAGGGATGAGGTGTTGCGCAGCAAGAGGAAGCCCCGTCGAGGGTTCCGCGGATGCGAAAAAGTCTCGAGGTTGACGAAGTCCATGCGTGGTGGAAAAGCGATCGCGGCTCAGGAGAAGAAGTCGCAGGGGTTGGGACAGCCGCGACTGCGCGAGGAGGACGCCGCTGCGGGCTTCGCGTTAGGAAAAAGAAGGCGGCGGAGGAGAGGGCTTGGTCGCATCGGGTGAAACGAGTCCGGAACTTTAAATTAAACTAAGAAGCTATTGATGATTTGCCCTAAGTTTAACCTTCGCCTAAATTAATTTAAAAAATTAATAATAGACTCCTTCTCATATCACATATCTATAGAAAAAGAAGATTAACTGTTGAAAGTTTCTCTATCTCATCTTGACACACACTTTAAATATATATTTTTTCTCTTTTTTCATTCATGTCCTCGACTTGGTAGAAGAAACTTAGCTATTGTTTCATTGTTACAACTTAAAGAAAAGATTTTTTTTTCTCCCCCTTGGAAAACTTTTGAAAAGTTAATCTCATCTATGCTTAAAACAATGCCAAACTCTTCTAATTAAAAATATTTAGAATGCCCGATCAGATTTTCACAATGTAAATGTGTCATTATATATAGATATATATATATATAAACTGACTGTGTCATTTCATAGCCGACGGTTGAAATACTAGGTCCAGAGCAGGTAACCTGCAGCACCTGTTAGTGGATTAAAATCTTGGATGATGTCTCGATCATCTACACCCTTTTTCTTCAAAAGATAGAGACACTGCGGAATTAGTCTTGCGATCAGTTGTCAACACTGCGTGCTTTGAACTTACGGCAGCATGCTTTGAACCTTCTGATAAATGAAGCTAAGGCAGCATGCTTTGAACCTTCTGATAAATGATGCCTTCGCAGCCTACGGCCCACTGCAAATTATTCTTAGGAAAAAGACATGGAAAATAAATGACTGGATAGATGTGTAAGTGCTTTTGGTCGAAGAGAAAGGATTTGATATTTAATGCAAACATCATGAATATAGTTAAACGACAAATGTCTATATCATGTAAAAATTCAAAAATTACGGTTTGAAAGAAACAATGTCACTTCTGTCTGTGTATTTACTGCTGGAGAAGAATATTCTCCTCGTCCATTATTCAGCAGGAATGATCAAAAGGGTATATTTAATGGCAATAAGAGGATATTTTCCCTTTAAATTAAGTCAGCAGTTTGCAACATTGGAAAGAAAATAATAATAATAATAATAATAATAATAATAATAAATTGAGGAGCTTTGGTATATCAGAGACAACAGAATGGCTTATTCTGATCAAAATTCATCAGCATCCATTAAAAAATTATCTTCTTATATTAATATTTATGAAATTCGGTTCCAATTTTCACACCAGTAGTTAAAACGAGAAACGAAAATTTACTGGCAAGTCCTACCAATCAGAGAGTCTCCCAACCTATAAAAATATAACTAGACAACTAAAATTAATTTGCAAATTATGATTGGTTAATATTTCCAAGTTTTTTAGCAAATAATTGGGTGCATGTGAGGAACAGCGTTGACAAAGTAGTAGTAGATTAGTATTAAGATTAGTAATAAGAAGTCAACTACGTCATTCTCACATGGTGAAATGTGAATGCATGCAAACCAAATCGATCTAATCCTCCCATCAGAAACACGCTCTTTACCCACTAATCCTCAATGTCTTTGAACTATTCCACTTTCCACTCTTAACTTTAATTATTCTAACCATCCCAGGAAAATATAATATTAATTGAATATTAGATATATAGATTGTAGAACCCCTTCTTCTTCTCCTTCAATCCTCTGCAACTGCTTTGTTCCTGTTTCGCTGTGTTATCTTAATCCACTTGAGAGAGAGAGAGAGAGAGAAAATGGGTGGGTGTATGGCTTGTAAGAGGCGGCAGAGGACGTTCAATTGCGTGAGGGTGATTCACATGAACGGCTACTTGGAGGACTACGAGCCCCCGGTCACCGTCGGCGAGGTCACCGGTAAGCCTCCGGCGCACGTCCTGCTTTCCTCCGCCCACCTCCTTGCCTTCGGCTCCAACCCGCTCAGGCCCGACGACCGGCTCGAGCCCGGCCGCCTCTACTTCCTCATCCCCCACTCCATCTTCCAGTCGGAGACCTCCCCGCTGGACCTCGCCGGTCTGATGACCCGCCTCACCGGCGCTGCCAGGAAGGGCGGCGCAGTCGCCGCGCCGCCCTCGTCGCCTAGCCGGAGCGAGGTGCAGTGGTGCAGGGAGAGGCAGATGACGGCGCGGGGGACGTGGAGGCCGGAGCTCGACCCGATCGAGGAGATCAGGTCCTTCGGCCGCTCCCTCCGGTGGGACTCCAGGAACAGTAGCATGCGCTCGATCTTGGCCGCGGAAACGTGAACGAGCTGAGCCCGGCGGAGGGGAAACGAGTTGGCTTATTGTTCTCTTCAACGTCTCGATTCTCATTTAGCTTTACGATCGACGATCGATCATTCGGGTTGTGATTTGAACTGCACAGCTAGCGAAATTAGATTGGAAGGAAAATGGCGAAAACTATGTGATCGAACTGTATGTCTTGGTTGTTATTTTTGTTTTCTTCTTGCAATTGGATTGGAACAATTGGAATGCTTATGGATTACAACTGGGAGTTGGTTAGATTGGTAATGCAACTTGCTCATATTTGGGAGTTTCCAAAGCGTGGGATGCACACATTCATTCTTTTGTGTAGTCTAATTCGAAAACAAATAATAATAAACAAAAATCGAGTGCACTGCTTTTCTACGGATTAAATCGGAAAGGAGTAAATACTGCATCAATAATTAATTATTCATGAATAGACCGAGCCTTATTTCAGCAAGCTACATCATCAAACTTTAACTCCAAGTGATTTGTTTACGTGTGGACAATCGAAGGCGTAATGGATCAAAGAGGCGGTTATCCAGTTAAATAGTTAATCCTCCCCCAGCAAACCAGCAAAGATAAAAAGTCAAAACTTGCCAAGTTAAATGATTGTTTGATTGCAGTTCAATAGATAAGGATTGTATCTCCTTTCGTGGCCGGAACAAACTTACATTCAGAAAGAGACGTATATGTATAAATAAATAAATATATATATACTGAATTATTTTGTAGTGACTGAAGCTTTAGGAAAACAAAGAAATGCATGTATTGCAAGCCACGTACAAATTGAAGGAGGCTGGGTGCACTTATTAAATGCAGGGTGGCAATCTAGCTGCACCTCCCTCGTTTTAATTAAATAAAAGTAGATCTCAAACATGTTAAGGGCCAACGAAGATAAGAATAATACAAGCGTTGCTTTTGACCTTATGCAATGTTTGACTGAATATTCAAGTGCCATTTGAAAAGAAAATCATTAGTTAATGAACAATAGCTGCAGCAAGGGAAGATACTTTGGAGGTCAATCATCTCAAACAAGCACAGGATTACAAATCGTCCGCCTACTCTGAAAATTTTGATGCCACCATTAATATCAAAAGCTTGATCGAATGCATAAACGGTAAAGAATCGTCTATTGCCCCATCCCCCATTAAAGTTGGCTTGCCGAGGCTTACATTTCAGCATGTTACATATAGTACAGGGATGACTCACTGGGAGCAGCACATCTTGTTACATAAATTCGTCTGCGCAGATACCGTTTTTATTATCTGAGTTGCCTCAGCGTGCATGAGCTGAGAATTTAACCATGTTGATCCATCCAAGCAGAAATACCTAATAGATCCCGGGTAGGACCCTATATCGCACCTTGTTGCAGTACATCTTCCAGTATTTTCCATACCTGTCGCAAGTCAGAATACATCAACATTTACAACGGATCAAAGTTAAAAATAAGGAATGTATGTATGCTGACCAATTAGGATTCAGAAATGGTTCACGACATTCAAAGACGAATGGAATTAGAAACTTCATAGCAAGTAGGGTGTCCTTTGCTTACAAGGTCAACAAAGTTCACTAGAGAAAAATGGCAAGAGCCTTGTAATACATCACTGCCACAGATGCATAATCCAAGTCTTTACCAAAAAGAAACCATATTAAGTTCCAAGGATAGTCATAGAAGTTGTGAAATTCTACACTAGCTGCCTAGCATACTAATAGGGGAAAAGATGAAATATTGCAACCATTTCCATGACTTGTTACCTTAAAATTTTGAATGTTCATATGATGTTAGGATATTATTACTGATGAGCAACCTAAATTTTTTTTTGGAAGGCGTGTAAGGGTGAACCCCTAGCTTTCAAAGTCAGCCCATGAGCAGCGTGTCAAAGACTAAAGAGGGGAAGGACAAGGGACTAGAACTTGGGAAAATGAAGTATTTTTGTGGGATTTGAGGAAGGCAATGAGTAGCAAAAATAGCCAGGAGGTTGGAAGTGGTAGATGTTGATATAAGGAGGCATGGTGGATAATGGTGGCTTTTGAGGATAGAATAGGAGCACCACGAGGAGGTGCAGGACGTTGTGGTATGTAAGGTTATACGAAACTTGCAATAGATAGCAAGTTAAGTGATAAGGAGTCCTGTGATAATGCAACAGTAAGGTGGGAAAATGCGTGGAGGGATTTAGAGCCATGAATTGGTTGAGAGAAGTTGCAAAAAGAAAAATTCATGGAGAGGAAAAGATACGACAAAGAAAAGGCGAGGACATACTGGCACACCAAACCCATGAACTCCCCTTGAGGGATTGAACAACAAAAAATCCTTTTCTAAGGATTCGATCTGCTTTGGTTCCAAGTTGAGAATTACAAAGACTCAGCATGACACTTGATGATATATACCCAATATTAGGCTGAATTATCAACTCTAGCATGATAAAATACTGTCAACTCCACAGTATGGTTTAAGACAGTGAAAAAGGGCAAGTAGAAATGAAGTTTCCTTACTGTCAAATAGTGGGAAGATCATCATTACAATTAATTTTGGAAAATCAGTTTCAAAATTTGTAATTCATAAATTTCTTTATTACTCAAAAGGGAAATAATCTACCCATCAACAGGATTTAATTGACAAGTTCATTTCTAATAAAATATTTCCATACAGTTCCATTCCACAAAGCTCTCACTGCTTACAAGACCAAAAGATGCCAACCACTTAGACTTGATGGAAATTTTCTTTTCAGCAGTAACATATAAAATAGAAACCTACAAATAAGTGGGCTGGCCAATAAAATGTATAATTATTTAGTATTTAGTCATGGATTATGAGAATTTAACAATGGTACACCTGGACATTCAACATATATTAGATCAAATTTTATCCTAGATGGTATGGTTCACAATCAACAATGGACTCAAAAAAGTAGCTGTCATAAGCACAAATACTCACCAGTGTTATAGGTAGAGTTGTCTACTTCTAAATTATGTTCATGCATACTAGACATTAGCTTGGTGGAACCATCTGAAACATGTATACCAAAGTAATCAGCAAACAGAAGATAGTTAAAACTAACCTGAGACGAATTGCTGAATGCTGAATCTGCTTAAGAAACTAAGACTAGATGAGGAAGTGGGGAAGACAGAGAGAGATAGAGTAAAAAATGTACAAAAGAGGAAGAATGGCCAGAGCTGTTGCCCCTTAGTTGTGTGGAAATAAGGGTAGGTCAAGCTTCTGTACTGAATCAAATCATCCAGTTTGGTTTCAATCTGGTTTCAATGGATCCAGAGCTGTTGCCCCTTAGTTGTGTGGAAATAAGGGTAGGTCAAGCTTCTGTACTGATTAAATCATCCAGTTTGGTTTCAATCTGGTTTCAATGGATCCTTTCCCCGGACCCCGCATGGCGGGATTAATTAAAATTATCAAATAATGCATTCAAATCAATACATTTAGCTATTGCATCTCAACCCTTTGATGTCTTCATTTAGTATCATTCATTGACCTTTAATTGCATTCACATTGTCATAACCCTATTTGCATCAAGTCTAGGATGACAGACGGATATGGTTGTACTGGACCACCTTGGACATACAGTAGGTGACTTATCCAATTGAGTCTTGGTTGCCCTCATCCTACTGATAGGATCTTAAGTGGGTTTTGAGGTAGGATAATTTAATTCTTTGGGAACAGCATCTTGGCATCTAAATGGTGTTTTCAACTTTCGCATGCGCCTTTGAAGCAACCCATTTAGTGTCACTTGCATGTTCCTGCTACGCATGATAACAGCCTGCCATTTATGTGGCGGACACATTTTGATGGATGGGAGATGAAGTGCATCTAGCAATCAAGAGATTTTCACTGGCTGTCTTGAGACCATGCATCTTAGGACATGTGCGAAGCTGTATGGTGGGAAGCGGCTTTGATGCTTTGGAAATAGATGTACCCAACAGCTAGACCACCAAATGGGTGGCCATTAAGATTCAAAAATAAGTTAGGTTTATAGAAATATAAAAGCATAAGGCCCTTCTCTTTGGGCAAAGGGAAAGGTTATGTCAGAAGATACAAGAGAAAAAGGTATCCATCATCACTTTGTCTCCCTCTCTTTGATTCCAACTGCTTCCTTTTCATGACATATCAGAAACAGATGAATAGGACACCAATTGAGCATGGCCACATACCTTTCTAAACTAATGATTATCTATTGTCTATAGCATTTACAACTTTAAAGGATGGCATTGTATGTATGTTTATTGTGTGGCATTGCTACGTTCTTGTCATCACATTGTACAAGGTGACCTATAGTTGTGTATCAAATGTATTCTTGATGTCATTGTTCTTTGACAGGTATGTGCCATCTTTTCTGCCACCTCCATCTCATGGAAGAGAACTTGAGAAAAAGGTTAGTATGAGTTGGCAGACATAGTTTCAGGACAATGAATCTCCAAATTCTTTTGCCATTTCTTAATGACACTTTTTACAATGCATGGTTTTACTGATAAGATTGTAGCTTCTGTGAGGAACTTCATATCTTTCAATTATTATCTTGAAAACAAGTGGTTAGAGAGATTATACTGAAAATTTTAATGATCAACATGTTGGATTTTGCCATTTAGTCCATTGGATTCCATCTTGTGTCGAGTTCTGAACAAAGAAAAAGAGTTTTTAGAGAGATATTGCAAATATATTTATTTGTGGATTAGCATAATGGTGATGTCAAACTTTCACTTATTGATAGACTTGTGCAGACTTAGTTCTTCAGAAAAGCTGGTGAATAAAGGATAACAAGATATTTTTGATACTTGTATTGGCTTAGCTTGCAATAGCATCATTGTTAAAGTTTCCAGGCTAAATTGATCTGATTTAGTTAACTTTATTCCTCATTTTCTTTTGCTGGACAATTAAATTGATAATCTAGCTTTACTCCTTTTTCTTTCCTTTCTGAAGTAGATAGACAATCATGTGACTAACTTGTTCTGTGTTATCTTAATTCTATGCCACTATGAATTAGTCTTTGACATTAGTTATCATGCAGTTTTGGTTTTATACAGTGGCAAATTGAGTATTTGATTATTGGTCTCTCCACTTAGCATTCCAGAGCCAAGTGTCTCAAACTGAGTAGTTGTTGCTTTAATCTTCAATGCTTTATTAGCTTTTGCAAGTTGTATTTTGATATTTGCCTATTGTTTCTCTGATGTCTTCTTTGTTATTTTCTGAAGGATGATGAGAAACCTAGGGAGAAAGAGAAGGGGAAAACTCGTCATATTGATAAGTTTTTGGAGGAGCTGAAGTTTGAGCAAGAACTAAGGGAGAAGCGGAATCAAGAGCGTGAAGGGCGGCATACAGATAATACTGTTGTAAGTACTTATGAGAAATATTTCTCTAGAAAGTGCAAAGTGAATACACTGGCATTTTTCTTTGTGGTAAAATGAGAAAAAGTTGGGGGAAAACATCTGTGAATTGCTCTAAATTATAGCTTCCTGCTGGACCAATTGTGATTGCATGAATATCTTCTTTCATCTGTAAGTTAGAAGCTTTTTGCATTTTTTTCATGAGCTAATAGTAATTATAGAAAGCAGTAATCTAGGTATAGGTCAAGCAGAGAAGCAAGGCTATGCTGGAGGAGATAGAATAGGGAAAAATAAGAGCACAACATAGGATAATAGAGAAAGATGAAGCATACTGAAAATTAGAAGATAGAAGTGTCCTGAAGATAGTTTGTTTGAGTAGAGAACCACAAAATGAGTGATGGGTAATCATTACATAGTAGTGTGGAAAAGGGCATACAGAGTTGAGGTAAGCCGATAACTTGATGGTCTTATTCTCCTTTATTCAATTTGAATTACATCAAAGAGCATTCTATTTATGGGTTAAAGTGATACTATGTTTTACAAGCTGCATTTATTCCTAATTCCAAAGATTATGGTGTGTCACTACAAGTTTGAAGGCACCTGCTCATCTTAATTCTAACAAGCCAAATCCAGTTCCTACCAAACTCATTCGAAAATGATTCCAATGCTTATTGATGCGATTTCTCTTAACTTTCTGACTTGTGCCAAATATAAATCCTTTGGAACTCCCACATGTGTCTGCCAAATTGTATAATGTTGTTTGATATATAACAGTATTACTTGTAAACATTTTATTCAATTTTGATAAATATCTTAGAGGATTATTCTCTTGTGTTTCTTGTGAATTATTTATAGAATCATAAATTGTCTTCTGCACTGTATTTGCAACGACGAGATGCGAAGTGGGAGGAATGAAAAATGGAGGCAGAGGAAAGCATCCAAATTTCTCTTCTTTGCTTTAAGGAATGTAATAAGGGAAAGGGGTCTGTTCCACTGTTAATTGCAAGCTTCATGCTAAAAGAACTCTAGCATAATCTATTTTCCTCTATATTTATCACAAACATGTGTAGGTCAAGATTAATATAAAGAAAGCAATAATTACAGGGTGAGTTGGTCTAGTGGAGGATTCATTATGGATATTGGACATGTATTTGTATAGTTCATATTACATGTTACATTGTGTTGTGTATATGGGGATCATGCTTGATTAGGTCGACTATTTTCTGCAGCCTATTAGCCATTTTGATGAGTTGCCAGATGATTTTGATCCTAGCGGCAAGTTCCCAGGTTCATTTGATGATGGAGATCCACAAACAACAAATTTATATGTTGGGAATCTCTCTCCCAAGGTTGGTATCTTTTTTTCTGTCTTCAAATAGTAATATTACATATATTTTCATGAGTTTTAGAGGTGTCACTCTGCTTATGTTAGGTGGATGAGAACTTTCTTTTGAGGACATTTGGGAGGTTTGGACCCATTGCCAGTGTGAAAATAATGTGGCCACGAACAGAAGAAGAACGGAGACGGCAGAGAAATTGTGGCTTTGTTGCTTTCATGAATAGAGCTGATGGACAAGCTGCCAAAGATGAAATGCAAGGTTTTACTATCTTTAATCATCAACAATAAAATCTCGTTCCTAGCTGTTTCCATGTTTATCTGCAGCATGTTTTGATGCTCAACTTTCTTGCAAACTTCATGTATTGTAAAAAATTCTTTTTCACTAATATTTTTTTAAAAAATATGATATCAAATAGTCTAAATTAGAGAATGTAGTTTTGTAATGGTCTTTTGTATTGTATCTTATACAACTGAGACATTTTGCATCATGATTTTTTTTTTTTTAAAATAGAACTCATCTATGCCCTATTCTCATCATAACAAAACTGAAATTTAATTAGTAGAAGTCTTATTTTTTCTTGTTTGCCTTCACATTTCTTTTAATTATCTGTTTCAGGAGTGGTGGTTTATGAATATGAATTGAAGATTGGCTGGGGTAAATCAGTAGCTCTTCCAGCACAGGCATTGCCTGCTCCTCCACCTGGTCACATGGCTATCAGAAATAAGGAGGTTGTTTTACTTTCTTAAAGATTTATATGTAATGCTTCCAGTTAGGAAGCTGCATCTTGTGCTGGAATCAGCTTTCTTGATCATTAACTATGTCATTATCAGGGCAACACTGTTATAATATCTGGACCTGATGGCGCACCAGTTACTAGTCAAAGCTCCGAGTTGGTAGGTAACCTACCCTATTACTTTATACTAACAATTTCACTTTTTTAGGAACTTAGTTTCAGATCCTGCTTTCATTGTCATTTAAGTGCTTTATGAACACTATGTTGCAGTTAATGCAGAAGTTAACTGAATTTTGATTCCTGGAGTAAGCTATATTTGGATTTTCATTTCCAACTTGAGCTGAACTCTTTAAACCTGCTCGTAAAAGTTCCTTACCGATCAATCAAGCTGTAAATTTTCCATTTAAAAAACAATCCCTTATTCTGTTTATAAAAATTACAACTAAATTGTGAAAGTCTTCAAAATCTTCAGTCATACAAATTAAGGAATTTATTTTATTTATTAAGTTTTAGATGTGTAATGGTTTGGTACTTTCTCTTGTTTAGGAGGTTATGTTATTTGAGGTAATTCTTAAATTGGTAATTGGTTTGTTTAGAAGTGTAGGGTAATTTTGGTAGAAGAGTAATCTGATTGGGTTTCTTTTTTTATGTAATTTGATCTATTTCATGGTTTTTTGGGGTTGGATTTTTAAAAAGATTCAGTTTCCTCATTTTATCTCATTTCTGCTTAATAAATTTCCTCTTTGTGAGGTTTGTTCTCTGTGCAAGACTGATCTCTGTGACATTACTTATTCTTGTAGGACACACCAGAAATTTGTTTCCTATGCAATCCATTCTAATTGCATCTAGACCCAAAGACAAACTGACCAAACTTCTAATGCATCTTCTTTGTCATTTTCATGCAACAAGGCTGCTTACTGTTACAATCACAATATCTAGAAAAATTTCACTTTTACATTGTGGAGATTTTTTTTTCTTTGATATTTTCATATTACTTCTGATGCATCTTCCTGTCATTTTCATCCAATAAAAGTCAGCCTGCAGACACAACCACGATCTCTAGAAGTTAAATTTCACCAATATATCCTTGAGAAGTTTTTAAGTACCTCGATCCTTTCACAGCACTAGCAGTTAATTTCAACACTATTTCTGTCTATTTTCTGATCCTGATGGGTGTGAAAATTTGACTTATTGGCCTCATCTAACTCAATGCTAATAGATGTATTTGAGTTGAAGGTTCTATATGATCTTCTTGTCAAAAAAAAAAAAAAACTTAAGTACTCAGGACTGTTGTTTTCAAGTATTCTGAATTGTTCCAAGATCACTATGTAAGAAGTAGAAGGTAAGCACTGATCAGGGTTGGTGGGGGATGTATATCTGCCTTGAAATTACTTTAAAAATAAAATTATGTAAAACAAAATATCCATATCCATTTATACTCTGTATGTTACCTTTCTGATGAAACATATTCAATGCTTAAAGGATGTGAAAGTGTACAATTATATACTATTGATGATGGAGAATGACCCACAGATAAATGAAAACGATGAAATGTAGTTTACTAGGAGGTAAATGCCCTTCTCTTGAAGGATTTTACACATACTATTTTGTAGGTTCACAACCTCTGGATGTATTTTTAATCATGTTCCAGATTGTTTTATCCATTTACTTCTGTGTCTGTTTTATCAGTTCATGAGTAGATAATATTATTTTTCTGGCAACATTTTTTGTTGGATCAAAGTATGCTTATCTTACTTAAAACTATTAGCTTTCCCTTCAGAAAGAAACCATGTTAATTATATTTATTATTATTTTTTTCATTCTAGGTTCTTACCCCAAATATTCCAGACATTGTGGTTGTGACTCCTGAGGATGATCACCTTCGTCATGTGATTGACACAATGGCATTGTATGTTCTTGATGGTGGATGTGCTTTTGAACAAGCTGTAATGGAGCGGGGCCGTGGAAATGCACTTTTTGACTTTCTCTTTGATCTTCGATTAAAGGAACACACATACTATGTCTGGAGACTTTATTCCTTTGCTCAGGTTTAATTTTCCCTACTATTTTGGCTACCCAGATTTTGATTAAATTACTTAGCTAAATTTTCCTGACATAGTAGTTGGATGTGTATGTTTTTGGTGGAAGAAGAGATCCTACAGTAACTTGCTCAGAACTTTCTTTGAAGTCCTCTTCACTTGATTAACAAAATCTGGTAGAATCGATTTGTAAAATTGCTTTCGTGTGAGTCCACTACATGAAATGTAATCAATATATTTGGGTCGGACTGCTTAATTGGTTCAGGTTACATATGTCTTTGTTTGTTGTTGAGCTCTATTAATGCTATATATCTAGGAAAGGAATATCAATTAGATCACTTTTGTTAACTAGAGTTTACTTTGATCTCCCTTTAACACCCCTTTATTCTCCATTTCTAATTGAATTTGTCTAATTATGAAACATGTCAATGATATTTGAACATACACATTTTGGTTTAACTTAATGTTTTCTTGTTTTATCACCTTTCAAGGCTAAGCTTAATTGCTCACATGTGCTAGCATTTTTACCTCTCATAGTAACTCATACATCCATCGCCATCAAAATCAGATGATTCACCAAAACAGATTGACCGACTGGACCCATATTAGCAAAGGCTGCTTATTCTTTCTTGTGAAATTGGGCATTTTACAATGATCAGCAGAGAAGTTTAAAAGAAAAGGCTAAAGGCGGAGAGAAATTAACTAGAAATGTTTTTTATATCATTAGAAAATTGATGGAATCTGTTGAAATGTTCAGACGATCTACTTTTAGAAAACCCAGCCAATCTACCATACTTTTATCAAGTCCTAGCTTGAATTCTAGTAAATACACATGATAGAAAGTCATCGTGGTTTGCTTGAATCCAAGTTTAAATTGCTCATCTTCACTGCAGCTTGCTCTTATCCTTGCTATCACTCCCAATCTGCCACTCGCTTGAGCCACCTCTTTCTCTCCTTCTGAGTAACTATTCATCAAGTGAGAAGACAAAAATCCTTTCTTGATCAGCAGGGATTGCAACCCAACTTCCTTCAGATAAAATTGATTTGGATGTAGTTGGGAATCCAACTAAACCCTATAACATTAATATAATCAATAATCTTATTTTATTCAGGACTTTTAATAATCTTAGTAATTCTATGTTAGTATATATGAGTTTATTAATGACCATTGTTTTATTTATTAATTTTATTAATAAATATTTTTAGTTAATATAAATAATTTAAAAATAGCTATAACATGCAAATTAATTAATATAATCCAGTATTATTAATTTGGTAAATATTGTTTATAAAATTTTAACAATATTTTATTATTAATCTGAAAATGTTTTTGATAATGGGCATTGATAATACCATACCCACACACACATAACATATATAAATGATTCTTATCCTACCAAGTGCCCTTGCTGCGCCTCTTCTTCTTTTCCCTCTGCTCTCAGCTTAATCTTTTCCTTCCTCTTATCCTCCATTTCCTCTGTGTCAAGCAATACTGTTGGTAACACTGAAGTATCTCAGGGTACACCAGACTAGTCAATACTTTAATGTATCATTCTGGCTTGATACTATTACTGAAACATGCTGAGACCTTAGAATATACTATTTGGCATATGGAATCATTTGGAAACGTATTATTGCACTAGTCTTCTATCTGGGTGGTGTTCTCGTTGATTAGTCTCAAATCCTCAATTAGATTTGCTAAAAAAACCCCTCAACCTATGGAATTCTTTTCATTTCCTTAACATATTCACTTTCCCCAATTTGTTTTCATATGAAAGTGGATTCATATTTTTTTTTCCTGAATGATAAAGTATAGATTGGTTCATATCCCAATAATTTCAACTTCAGAGGTAAGTGCTATCCTAATCCAAAAATGATACTAAAGTTGGCCAGTGTAAAATAATTTAAAGAAATATACCCTAAGTTAAGTTGCTCTATGTTTTGGGGTTGGGCTATACTTGGTATAGAGTGTTTAGATTAGGCTCTATCCTACAGTCTTATGCTTTGGGAGGAAGTAACCTAATCAAAATTACTAATAAATTATTCGGGGAAGTGCTATCTTGTTCCCATTCTGTATAAATTTATGTGGTTCCAACTTCTAAGGCTTCTAATATCTTCAACTTGATAAAGAAAGTCCCTCTTCTATCATTTATTCAACCTTTGTAAACTTATTGTTATAAATATCATTTTCAAATAAAGTAGTACAATATGAAATTGTTGTTAATGTTGATAGTGAATATTAAGCAATATTAGTGGAATATCTTTTGTAAGTGGATAGTAATTATCTGGAAAAGATTGTTTAGATATGTGAAAGCCGTAAAACCTGAGCCTACTGTCTCAAACCCATGAATAAAAATGGGTCCTATTGACTTCTGTCTAATGCAATCCACTATTACGGAACTGCAGGGTGACACTCTTCAGCGGTGGCGAACAGAACCATTTATCATGATTACTGGCAGTGGGAGGTGAGCATATGAGGAGCTTTGTTTTGCAAATTTCTATTACATATTACTTTTGAGTTCTAGGTAGTTTCATAACTTTTTCCAAGTTGTCTGGATTAGCATTCTATCATAACAAACTGCTGCTTGTTTACCATAGATGGGTTCCCCCTTCTTTGCCAGCTAATCGAAGTCCTGAACATGATAAAGAATCTGCTTCAACTTTTGCAGCTGGAAGAAGCAGGGTAAGTGAGATTTTTTGTTTGAAGGGAATAGAATCAATTTCCATTTTTTTTTTCAGTCCTATGTAGCATAGTTTGAAGATAGCTTCATTAGGTGTTCCTTTAATTAATGTTGTGAGGACTATGAAATATATATAAATATATATTTTTTTTTTTTTTTATAGCGAGTCGATTTGGAGCGGGCATTGACTGATCCTCAAAGAGATGAGTTTGAAGATATGCTGCGGGCCTTGACCTTAGAGAGAAGTCAGATTAGAGAAGCTATGGGATTTGCATTGGATAATGCTGATGCTGCTGGAGAGGTAACATATCCTCTCTAATACATGTCTTAATAAGCAATCAAAAGCACCAAATTATTAACATATTGTATATAAGCACAGGTAGTTGAAGTTCTCACAGAATCATTGACTTTAAAAGAAACACCTGTACCAACAAAAGTTGCAAGGCTTATGCTGGTGTCTGATATTCTCCATAACAGCAGTGCTCCAATTAAGAATGCTTCTGCATATCGTACAAAGTTTGAAGCTACCCTTCCTGATATAATGGAGAGCTTTAATGACTTATATCGCAGCATTACTGGAAGAATCACTGCTGAAGCTTTGAAGGTGATAATATTTATTTTAATCAAAGCAATATATTTATAATGTGGGTTTACATCTGCTTATCATGATGTTTTAGTTGCCCGTGGATGCCTATGTGACATTAGTTTCTATGCATGGTGTCACAGGTGCGAATAATTTAGCATATGTGGTAGGATTCAGCATACTCTATGGATCAAGTCCTGGGCAGTTAATAAAAACAAAAAAAATTATGTAACAAAGGGGTTAGAATGCTAAAATGACGTGTGGATTTACTAGAAATGAAAAAAAAAAATCAAAGGGAAAAAGCTCATACAGATACTATTATGTGAATTTATTCAACAAGGCCTCGTTTTTGAAAAGCTCATTATTAAGGACCCATGAAAAAGATAAATTCCAATTCTACACACAAGAAAAATGTGTGGATAAAAAAATTCTTGTACATGAACCAAAACATTTTTGTATGGAAATCATGTACACCAAATTTTCAGTTAGAACCTTGGTCTGGAAGCGTTTTAGGCATTTTTTGTGTTGGAGCTATATTATAGAATTTTAAAATGGAGGATTATGCTTGGGTGTTTGTGAACAACAAGGTCTTGATTGGGCTTTTCCCCAATCACAGATACTAATATCCTTAAAAAATTAGGTGTAAGCTCTGATGTAAATGAGAGAAAATAGTTTAAAATGGTACAAACCTGTTCAACAGTTAATAGATTCTATAGTTAGGCTTAATAAATTGATTAGAGTTGAACTTGTATGGGCCTAAGGGAGATCAAAGCAAACCCAGTTAACGTAAAAAAGGGTGACCTAAGAGAATTGAACATCACTAAATAATAGATATAGCTTTGCATCAAGTTCAATGAAGGAACAATATCCATACAGCAGAATCCATGTAGTTGGGATTCATACGAGTTATTGTTGATGATGTGGGTTGGATACATGCCTATATAATTTGTCATCTGACTTATGCTCTTAACTTTTATTTGCATTGTTATGCATTTTTCTCTTACTGAACAGGAACGAGTTCTGAAGGTTCTTCAAGTATGGGCTGATTGGTTTCTCTTTTCCGATGCGTATTTGAATGGATTGAGAGCAACTTTTCTTCGTTCTGGGAATTCAGGTGTTTTTCCATTTCACTCTATATGTGGCGATGCACCAGAGATTGAAAACCAAGGTAATCATGAAGAAGGATACGAGGGAGGTAAGTCTAACCAGGATGCTGCCTTGGCTGTGGGGAAGGGAGCAGCAATGAAAGAGCTAATGGGACTTCCTCTTCCTGAGCTCGAGAGGCGTTGCAGACATAATGGTTTATCTCTATGTGGAGGAAGAGAGATGATGGTTGCAAGATTGCTGAATTTAGAAGAGGCCGAAAGAGAGAGGGGGTTAGAACAAGATGATCATACAAAGTATGGGCAAAACCAGTTCTACAGAAACATACGAGATGAAAGTAGTTGGAATGTTAATGTTGGATCAAGAGAAACTAATAGTGATAGAGAAACGAGCCCCACGATCCTTCCGTTTGCTAGGGAAGTGGCTACACGACACGACAGAGGCTCTGGTTCAACTGAGTCAGCAGTAGCTCTGGACCATAAAGCAAAATCTGATCCTGTTCTAGCTTCCAAGTGGAATCGAGAAGATGGGGGTAGCGATGAGGACAAGAGTTCTCCTGATTTGGGTTTAGGCTATTCATCTGGGAGTGAGAATGCTGGGGATTTTCGCAAGTCTGGTGCTGAAGTGGACACAGACAAGGCAGTCCATATTCTCCCTGACAATTCTTTGAATGAAGAGAAGAGGTCTGTATATGCTTCTGTTAAGAAAAAATGATCTTAAAATCATTAATTAATGTTATTGCTAATGATAATAGCATCCTTTCTTTTTCTTCTTGCAGACAGAAATTGCGACGTTTAGAAGTTGCAGTTGTGGAGTACCGTGAATCTCTTGAGGAACGAGGCCTCCGTAGTGCTGAAGAAATAGATAGGAAGGTAGCAGTTTATCGTAGACAACTTGAATTCGAATTTGGTTTATCTGATACTACAGATGATCAAGGAAGCAAGAAAAATTCATCAGGTAAGCTGGTTAAGAAATTGTATTTTCTTCTAGATCATATCTTTGTGAAAGTTTTCTGTAAACTATTAAGCTCTTTAGTTTGATATGAACTTATGCTGGTGAGTGGTTAATAGGACCATTAATTTCTACATCATTTTCCTGGACAGAAGTGATAACAAAATTCCATTGTTCGTCCCATTTATTTGTTTTTTTTTTCTTTTTGAATTGTAAATTTTACCCTAAACTTAATTTGTCCCTTTGTTCAGTGTACATTGGAGAGAGCAACTGTCTTTTTCTTTTTTTTTTTTGCTAACAGTATACCCTTTTTTTTCTAGTTTACACTATTGATCTTTGTTAATGTTGTAGTGTGATCCCTTGTAACCAACATGTAACAGTAGATATATTTTAGTGCTAGATTATTTATCTAGAAATCCATTTAATTTTAAATATTTATTCAGTTATTAAAAGGTAAATTCTTTATTCGACTACCAAAAGTTCCTTTGACTAATGTTCCATCATCTCTGATTAACCCTTCACCTCTTTGTGCATTTTCAAATCAAAATGCCTGCATGTCTCTAATTGGTGGGGGAAAAAATTGAGAATACCAATCTCTCAGTTTAACCAAGAATTTTCAATTTTAGTGATTTTGAGAGTAAAGGGATAAACTCTTGCCAAAGGCAAGGTACGACTGTGTACAATGGATCCTTTCCCCGGACCCCGCATGGCGGGATCTGCACCGGGCTGCCCTTTTGAGAAGATCACTAGTGATTTAGCCAAATTGAGAGTAGCATCAAACTTTTACAGGAACACTAAAATTTTCCTGAAGGGTATTGTACATCTAATAGTTCTGCAACTTTTACAGACAGTTTTACCTTGTCTAGCTCGGCTAGCCTTTCTAGAAGTGTACACTAGTAACTGTCAAACTTTTCTTTCTGCAGAAAGGAGATCCTCTGAAAGGAGGGAGAAATTGGATGATGTCCATGATTCAAGTAGGAAACGACGTCGCAGCCGGAGTATCAGCCCCGAAAGGAAAGATCGAACCCGAGAAAGGCATCGCGAAAAAGACAGGTCATATGGAAGTGAGATTGGGAGAGAAGGTCCACGTGAGAAGAACGGAAGTAGAGAGAGGGATGATCACAACCGTGATAAGACGAGGGAGAGGGAGAAAGATCGGAGGAGAAACGATAAGTGATTGGCTCTCATGCAGCAGTTGACTTCCGGATGACTGATTGTTCTCTTCTCACTTGCAATATTGTGACGGAAAGAGAGAAAAAAAATTGTTTGTTGAAACTTATGTTCCAGGTATGCAGATATGTTGGGGCACAGGAGGTGGAGCAGGCTTTTTGGTTTCTTCGAACATTAGCTGGATCGATATTAGAGATTCTAGGAGGATCACTCCCGTCATTACCTGTAAGTTTTCGACTTTAAACCTTTACTGGAATAACATATTTGTATGTCGAGAATGGATAGGATGTAGCTAAATTTGTGCCATGTGCAACTGTTGGTGAAGTTATTTCAAGCAATCAATCTGGACCTTTGTCAAACGTATTCGACAAAGAACACCAGTACTGATTGCGTTCGATCTGTCTCTACGAAAACGATTAAGTGTTCTCCATTTGACCTTATTGTGCTCTTTATCAATCATGCTAAATATAATGTCTTTGATCCGTTGAAGTGACTTCTCTGTAAAATTGCAAGTTGGCATCCCAGTTTAATGTTGTTCATTTGCACTAGTTCATTCTTGCTATGTTTGCAGAGGATTTGACGATCTTGTCGAAGTATAAACCTATTTCTTCGATCGAGTTGAAGTATTACTCTGGTAGGTTAGCGCATTTGAAACACTATCCTTATTTGAAAAGTTCACATCAGTTCTTCTCAGTGGGTTAGGCTGAAGGCATCAAAATTTTTGTTCTTTGCTTACCAAGAATGGTTGTCTGGCTCAGCTTTGTGCTTGGCCGATCGGGTCAGATGAATTGGGCGAGTCCGTGTGTTAGAAGGGCAGCTAGACTAGACCGGTTGGGCGAATCGACCGAGTTTGAAGAGCTAGCTTAGATTGAGATACCAAACTAGTCATTTGTTAATCCTCCCATATGTGAGATTTCATTTCAGTGACTATTATTCAAAAACAGTTATTCTTTACCTAATAAAACTAATTTGTAAAATATGATAAGACAATAATATAACAGGATTGAGCCTTTAACAGATAACAGAAATTGCATTGAAAAATAACGTATGTAGTTCTTCTGATTCGATTAATTTTAAAAACTTCAAGAAACTTCTGTGTATGGCTCCACAACGTGGTCCTTGCGTCGTGTTTGTTCATTCCTTGACTGGTTTAAACAAGAAGACCAAGACAAACGAGGAGCATGTGAAGATGTTAGTACAAAATGCTTAAATAATAATAATATATAATCGAGTGATTATATGGATATCTTTTATTATATTATTATATATATTTAAATAAATTTTATTTTATTATATCATTATTAATTAAATCTTTAAATATATGTATGTATCGTCGTATCTTAGAGTTTTTCGATATAATTCTGATTTTTTAAATATTTTTATTTTTTATTTTATTCATCTTTGTACGTTCGTATATTTATTTTGACATTTTTATATCTACAAATCTCATCTTTTATTCGTGTGTTCTAATTATAACTTAACATTCACCTTCATATAATATAATATATTTAATTATCATTTTATAGAATTTTTGTTTAAATTTTAGAAGTATTTTATGATTATAAAGAATACGTTATGTTTTTTTTCAATTATGTTACTTGTATGCAAAATATTCCTCTCAACATCTCAATTTCTCAATCTTTTTATAAAAATAATTTTAAATACTTAAGTTTTTTATTAGAGACCATTCGTTATCTTCTATCTTAATCATTATTTTATTACATTTAATATTTCTAAAATAAAATTTTATATATTTTATTTTTTACTCTATTAAATTTAAAATCATTTTTGAGTATTTCTCACCAAAATTTAAATTTAACATTTAGATCAACAATAATAATAAATAAATCTTAAAAATATTAAATTAAATAATTATACACTAATTTGTCATCGTCCATTGCACAAGTATTCAACGAGTTGGTGAATGATTTTTTTTAATTCATATTTTCAATTCTTGATTCGATTAATTCTAAAAGTAATTGATCAGGTCCCATAAAAATCTGTTATCGATCATTAGGAATACTTTAAGAAGTGTTCACGTTGAGATCATTGACAATCAATTTCCACGATTGACCCATCACCGTAAAACATCATGTTCCATCTAAATATTAGAATTATGAACTGCAACACGATCATTCTGTCAAATAATAATTTGATCCATTCAAATAATCTTACTTTTATATATTTTTTACTAAATAGAATATGTGCATGTTCCAATTAAAAATCGAACCGTGATCCTAAAAAAAAAAAAAAATCGATCCTACAGTTGCACTGTGCCCGGTCGAATGGTTTCTTTTGGACTCCACCAAAACATGCGAAAAATGTTGTTTGAAATAATCGGTATATAAATTTGTTATTTTTTTTTGTAAAAGGTGGAATCTGTCACTTTAGCGGCCCCACACGAACGGTCCCACGATTATTTATGAAAAGATAAATCAAAAATTTGTTACTTTCGACTCAACTAAAACATGCGAAAAATGTTGTTTGAAATAATCGGCATGTAATTTACATATCCACGTTGTCGTGCTCGAGTGTAACACAACCAATCACGTCCCATTCTCCTCTCTTGTGGCACAATCTTATGCTCATGTCGGCCTGTGGATAAAAATTAATAAAAAAATATTTCAAATTGGTCATGAGTTGGTGGGTGGTGGCAATCACGAGCTCTGTCATGATTTTTGGACTACAATGAATTTTGCCATCTGAAATTGAGATAATACTCTTCTTCATAGTGATCAATTATAATTTTTTGATTTATCTTTTGATAGATAATTATGAGATCGATCGATATGATATACTGTATATATATATATCTATCTGATATGTTATATATTTATTTGTACAACGTTCGAATCATTTTTGGATGTCCAGAATAAAAATAGTACCATTTATTTTTATTATTATTAATTATTTATTTATTTTACTTAAGATTACCTTGAAGGTTTTATTTTTAAAATTTAGGAGTTGGATTATAGTATTATAAAAAAATTTTAAATGAAAAAAAAATAGATGCTCATATGTGTCAGATTGTTATTCTGCATGTAACATACGCGATAGAAGATTAAAATAATTAAATATAAGGATGGATTCTTAATTATACAAGCTTCTTTTCTAAATCCTAAAATGAATCTCCCAAACTAAAGCCCATCCTAAAATGGATCTCCCAAACTAAAGCCCTAGATTAACACATTCCTCCACCCTTGCATCATGATGATGTCATCTACTCCGTCAGCTCTCTTGCAATTTTGTACCCATGAGTTTCGCTATGAGTTTTGCGGCCATGAGCTCTATCATGATCTTGCAATCGTGAGCCCCACCGTGACCCTACAATGAATCCATAACCACGAAGGATTTGTGATTGTTTAATTCAATTTAAGTAAAATAAAAAAAATTAATTTAATTTGAGATTATTAATGGACACCAAGGGGGTATTTTAATACCCGAATGAGTCCTTGGGCTAATATACACTTTGACTATTTTTTAAAATAAAAAATAAGTACAAGATATGATAAATTGCATTTAATATATTCAAACACCTTTCTATTTTACATAAACTTCTTTGAATATTAAGAGCATCCCAATATAGCTGTTAATAGGAATGTTATAACACTCCTGGGTGTTAAACACCAATGTGAAATGGTGTTCTCCACTTGAACGTGATAGTGGATTAGGCTAGCCCCTTAGCTAGTTCATCCCACATGTATTTTTTTTAAAATTATATTTATTAAACGATTAATTTTAACGATTATTAATGATTAATTTTAATTTTTATTAAAAAATTATAAATTTTAAAATTAAAAAAATAGGTAATTTTTTTAACGATTATTTTTAAAATGTATTTATTCAATATATATAATTTTGAGTGGACGGTGGGATCCATAAATAATGAGTGTTAATGTTAAAAGGAATGCGGATGAAAGAGGTATGTTGTTATAATGAGTATGTGATAGTGGACTTCATACTTTTTAATGAGATGGAGGGTATTATAATGTGGATGGATTGTGGATGCCCTAATATATAAATTTTAAATTTTAAAATAAATAATATAACATAAATTTCAATCCTTGGTAAAGTATTTGGATAGTTTAATATTAAATAAATATTTTTTAAGAAGTTAATATTTGAATATAATTCCTCTCATAATATTAAAAATTGTTAATTGTTAATGTTGGTGCTTTCAAGTTCTCGTCGCTGTTTCGTTCAATTATTTATTAACAACAGGAAGATTTCCTCGACGACTGTCTCAATCATGATCCAACCTCGCAAGCAAGCAAGCAAATCCTCGCGGAGGAGAGGGATTGCGATGCATCCGCTGTTTTGATCTCATCCCATTCCCCAGCTGTCCTCTATCGTTGGGAATTTATCATGATCTCGTCGTAAAAATCGCCTCAGATCGTTATGTGCTGTCGCTGGGGCATTGGCGCTTGTTCCTCTTCCGGATTGGCACAATTCGTGCTATTTTGGGGGTTCTTTGCTTGAATTTGGGGCGAGGATTGTGTTGAGCTTGGGGATTTGAGGGGAAAAGGGTTTTTTTGGCCGCTTTGTTGGGTGAAGATTGGATTTTTGGCGACTAGGGCTTCGATTTTGGGGCGGGGAAGATGAGCTCCGGGTCGATGGTGACGTCGACCGCCGTCGCCGAGGATGTGGTCCTCGGGAAGAAGCTCCTGGTCCACGTCGCTGAGAACGGGCACAGCTTGGAGTTCGAGTGCGGCGGCTCCACTCCCGTCGAGGCCATCCAGCGCTCGATCGAGGCCCTCTGCGGCGTCGCCTTGGTCGACCAGCTCCTGCTCTGCTGCAACACCTCGCTGGACGCGCAGCAGACCTTGTCCTACTACAAGCTCCCCCAGGACGACCGCGAGGTCTTTCTCTATAACAAGGCTAGGCTCTACGCCGACTCCCCTAGGCCGCCTCTGGAATTTATCGATGTCCCCATGCCGGCTGTCCCCCCGCCGCCTTCTCCGGCCAACGACCCCCACCCGTTGGACAATGCGCCAGACCCCGCCCTGAAGGCGTTGGTGTCGTACGAGCGCCACTTCCGGTACCACTTCCAGGTTGCCAACGCCTTCTTCGGACGCTCTCAGGCGAAGTTGGAGCTGTGCCGAAGGTTTCTGAGGGAGCAGCAGGTGCAGGGGAGGGCATTGGACACTGCTCGAGGCAATCTTGAACACACATTCAAGAAGCTGCAATTGCGGTACACGGAATTCGTCAGGTGCTTTGCCCAGCAGCACAAGAGCCACTCTGAGCTCCTTGCTAACTTCGAGAGGGATGTCGAAAAGCTCAGGTCCTTGAGGCTCCACCCAAGATTGCAATCCAAGAACCGCAAACACATGCTCGATCTCGTGAAGGAGGATGACCTGAGAAAGTGTGTGGATAGTTGCTTCAGTTCTCACCAGCTCTTTGAAACCAAAGTTTCAGAGTTGAAGACAGGTTTCGCGGAGCTGAAGAGAATGCTTGAGATCTTAATCTCATCTATGAGCTCAGCTACTTGGGGAGAATTGGAGAATGCTATCAGAAATCATCAAAAGTTTCTCAATGAACAGAAAACCGTAATGCAGGCACTGAGGTTAGATTTCTATTCCTACGTTATTGTAGATTGAGTTGAATCAATTAATGTTGAGCTGTATGCTTCTTGTGCAGTAAGGATGTCGAAATTGCTAAGAAACTTGTGGATGATTCAGACCTCCCGCTTTCTCCTTCGCTTCTCCCGCATGATGCTGTGTCAGTTCTTGGCCGAATTTACAATGTGCACGAAAGAAATCACCTTCCAAATGTGCAGAAGTGTGATCATGCCATGTCAAAGTTGCTTGATAAGTGCAAGTGGAAGAAAAACGACATGAGTTGGTTGGTTCATCTCAGTATGCAGAAGGTCAAGTCCGTTCAGGTCGGCATCAGAGACATGATCAATGAACTTCATGTGTTTCAAGAGGTAATGGGGCATCAAAACAGGGAATTTGAAAATGTAAAATTTGTCAATGGTGTAGGGCAAGCATATAGAGCATGCCTCGCCGAGATTGTAAGAAGGAAATGTTCCTTGAAGCTGTACATGGGCCTGGCTGGGCAGCTAGCAGAAAAGCTTGCAACAGAGAGGGAAGCCGAGATCAGACGACGAGAGTCCTTCTTTAAAACTTGGAGCAAATACATACCAAATGATCTATTAAACACTATGGGATTGTTTGATTTGCCAAGTCAGTGTGACGTGCATATAACACCTTTTGATGGAAACTTGCTGGAGATAGACATGGAAGATGTAGATCGTTTCGCACCAGTGTCCTTAGTAGGATTGATCTCTATGTCCGAGAAGCATGCGTCAGAGAAAGGTTTCTCTGCTACATGCAGCAGCAGCAGTATCACTAAATCTGAAGAAAGTTCATTACAGATTGGGGAGAAAGTTGATTTTCTTGAGGGTTGTGAATCTGTGGGCATTACTGGAACTAGTAAGATGGAAGTCGAGAACGCACAATTGAAAGCCGAACTTGCTTCAGCAATCGCTATGATTTGTGTACTCAAAGCTGATACTGGACATGATTCAGATGCATTCACAAAGGATGATTTGTTGAACAATCTGAAGGAGAAGACAGCTGAGGCTCTTCGGTTGAAGGATGATTTTGCCAATCATCTTCAGTCTATGCTAAATACGAAGCAAGAGCAATGCTCATCTTATGAAAAAAGGATTGAAGATCTTGAACAAAGATTGGCTTATCAGTATCTGCAGGGGCAAAAACTTGCAGGTAAAGGTGTTTCTGATTCCAATATGTCAGCCATCAAGAATGATAACCATAAGTTTGATATTTTTGGAGAAGGGGGTGCTCACATACCTTACACATCAACGATGCCTATGGATGAACTGTCGAGCACATCTGGTTTGTTGGATCCAAAGATAGATCATATTTATGCACAAGCGAGTAAAGCAGCTGAAGGTGGAGATGAGAATATGAGTGAACTTTCCGGCACGCTTAATTTGCATGCTGTTAAATCTACACATAATTTAATGGATGCTTCAATGCTAGAGCAACCTCAGGACGAAAGCCAGGTCAATCCTCTTGTTGATACAGTGAAAATGATGACATCCCAGTTGACCATGGTGAAGTATTCATCCAGTATTGGTGCTGGGATCGCTGAGAACATTTTACTGCATGAAACTTCTGACAAGCTAGGTATGGAATCAAAAAACAAAGATGCCCTTGTACTGGACTTACAAAATGCCCTGGTGGAGAAGGCACAACAGTGTGATGAATTGGAAAACCAACTCAAATCAACCATGGAGGAGTTTAGCTCTGTCAAGAACGAACTGGAGATGAATGGAAGCCTACTCGATGAGTCTCAGGTTAGTTTCTAGATTGGTTGATACTCCTGTTGAATATCTAGCGCATATATATGCATTGTGTATATACAGACATGTTTATATTGAGAGACATTCATCTCCTAGAGCTATTATGATAAGCTTCTCTTGTCTACTCTGTTTATAACAAATAGTAATGTCTTCTCAAAGTTCCCCGCACCCTGTAGGTTTTTACAATTTTTAGACCAGTATCTCATCGTTGTATCCATCCGGCAAATTCTAATAAATTTTTGTGTAAATTATCCATTGCCTTTCGAGGTTCCTGACAATATTGAATTAGTCTTCAAGAGAGCCTCCTTGGTTTAAACTTCGACTTGATTGTAATATTGCGGAAGGACTCACACCTCTAAAGCAACATAAAGTTGACTTGGAAAGTACAGGAACCCAAACTACTTAATTTCTATGTGCAATTGTCCATAAGGAAGTAATGTAAATCGAGATACTATGAAGGATACAAGGCTGTCAAACATAGTTGGGGGTTGGCTGAGTGAATCAGGATAGACAACTGATCTGGTCTTGGTTGATTTCTCCTACGTCTTTTCGAGGATCGTTGGAATGATGAAGTTCCTTTTAGAAGTGGCTTATATCTTGAAAGACATTCATGGAATTGTGTCAAAATCGAAAGAAAAAAATCAGTTGGTCTCTCACCAACCTAGAGATTAGGGAGCATAGAGATGATAGAAAAGGAAAAGAAGTTTTTTTTTTAATCCGACAAAATTAGATTTAGATCTAAGAAGAAGAGGAGGAAGATAACCTGTTATATGAAGTGAAAACTTTGACTCGACCAACATAGTTCAATTGTGGAGGAGGAAAAGGAGAGTTGTAAATTGGAGGAGAGTTTCTGGTTGTAGATTGGGGAAGGAGCATAGTTTCCGATGCTGAGTAGTGTTGGTTGACACAAGCAGAATTTACTATTCCATCTGCTCTGCCTGTTGTCTGACACCGAGACAACTCTGGCAACGGGCACAATGGAAGCAAAGGGAGAGAAGAGAGGCCGAATGTGTTAGCGATCTAATTAATTATAATAAAAGTTGATTGTTATTATTAATAATTTAATTAAATAAGTACTGAAACTATATTGACATGACACAATAAGATACTGAAACCGTATCGTTATTAGAGATTGAAACTTCTAGTTTTGTCATGTTGTTTCTCATCAATTTTGTGACAAAAACTTCATGAAAATGAAATATGATTCTACATTTTTTATTTATACTGATTCATGGATCTGAGACACCACAATGATTTTGAAATTTCATAGTTAAGACATCTCACAAATTTTTAAATTTTACTCGCTGCAAGATGAACTGTGTGCATTTGGAGAATTGCCTTCATGAAACAACAGAAGATGCTCACACTAACCTGTGTGCTGCCGATAGAAGGGTGTCAGAGTACAATGCTTTGAGCTCAAAAGCTGTTAAGATGCATAGTTTATTTGAACGATTTCGCAGCTGTGTTACCGCGCCTGGTGCTGTAGACAGTTTTGCAGATTCATTACATTCTTTTGCTATGTCTCTCCCCAGGTATCTACTCATAGTTTATTTATTCAATTTTTCCCGAATTTACAGTTTGATTACCATTGCTGAAAGAAACCTTTCCGAAATATGTTTCTTGTTGCTGTTCATATTTTGCTGGAGTAGTGTCTGTGATTGTTTATTTATCGGTTTTATTTTACAGCATGTTTGATACATATCGAATTGCCATCTTCAAGACTGATTTTTTATAGTCCATTCAACTTCACAACCTTTCTGTTTGAATTCTTTCCTTAGTCTATGCTCGATGGTCCCGGAATTAGTAAACTTAAATTCTTTTGCTCCGGTCAACTAACTGTTCTATTTACTGATCCGCATCGAAATCCTCCTCGATTCCTTCTCTAAACATGTGTTCTTTTCCATTTTCAGTTTTGTCAGTGAGGATGAAGAGGATGTTACTAGGGAGTTCCAATTATGCATAAAGGTCTTGGTAGACAAGGTAACCTTTTTGTTGTCTCACCATTGCGCGGAGCTCTCCGAGTGTTGTTCACGGGCAGAAGCTGCTCATCGGAATCTCTCAAGGGAACTCGAAGAGAAGAACGAGCAACTTACAAGCTTATACATGAAACTTCAACTGGAGAAACAGGTGGGTCGAAAATTCTTCTGAATTTTTAGAATGAAAGCAGAATATGCCACCAATTTTCTAGCTCATAGCATTACCTTACCATTATCAATCGACCCGCGAAAATATATCACAGCATTGCTTTTGAGCAAATACATAAATCGGTAAGGTTGCGATATCGATTCTAGTTAGTAGTTCTCAGACTACTGAGTGGTTTGGCTTTGCAAACTTAGTTATGCCATCTAATGTTTCTTTCAATTGTAAACTTACAGGCGAACAAGGAGAAACCTACTTTTGGTCGATTCGAAGTTCGCGAGCTTGCTGCATTTGTTTTGAACTCCACTGGACACTATGAGGCAATCAACCGAAACTGCCCCAATTACTACCTCTCCGAAGAGTCTGTTGCTCTCTTTAAGGAACAATACTCCATCAGTCCAATATACATAATAGGACAGATAGTGCATATCGAGCGACAAGTCGTGCGACCACTGTTGTCTCCCGGGAGTCAGCTCGCCGATCAACTAGAGGCTTCACACAACAGTGAAACCGGTAACCATCAGTCGATTGGACCAGCTGCCGCGTTGAACCCTTACAATCTTCCCGTAGGTTGTGAATACTTCATAGTGACGGTTGCGATGCTACCTGACACGATTCATTCAGCTTCCTGATCTTGCCCATCGTCGCGGAAATGAAGGAAGATCGAAATTGTACATAACATAGGAGTCACTTTCTTAAGGGTAGTGATGCACATACACGATGCATGATGATGGCTCTGCACCTTTGTTAATAAAAGAGCTTTCTAATGTTTATTAGCATTTGAATTGTTTCCCTCCTTTTTTTCATATTATAACAACTATTCTAAAAATTCTAAGAAAATCTATTCCTTGTCTAATTATTAACAATACAATATGCAAATAATGTAACATTTATTTATACAAAAATAATAAATAATAAAAATAGATTGTAATCCATCATAAAATCATATTTTTAGAATTGATTGTCCAATAATAATACTTAATGGAAGTATAGAACAATCAATGAACAATACAAGTAATGTAAGAATGTTCCTTAGTTGCCATATACATATATCAGGTCTCAAGTAGGGCACAATAACTGTATTGTACCATACTTCATCGGTAAAATGACATCTCGATAAGTGATCGAATCTCCATTGCGCTCGTATCACTGTATCTTGAAGGTGTTATGAATCAAGGAATCGGGACCGGGTTTTTATGGTTTGCCTCCATGAACTAGTAATACATCCTGCAGAAGCAATTTGCATTCAGAAGAATTTTAGTTTCCCCTTGTGCACAGACTTTGCTTCGCAAAGTGCCTTTTCAGCTCCAGACAAGGCTGAGCAGGTGCCAGCCGCGCCCAAGGTGATCGCAAAGTAGAGGTAAATGGTGCATAGGAATGCCAGAAGAGCTAGCATCGTTAGGAGGAACCTGTGTCGCTCGAAAAGGGTAGACCAAGTACCCAACTCATTGAGACCCAGCATCTGTTTCTTAGATTGAGAGGACAAAGACAAAGCATTTTGCGCCCTTCGATGAGGTGACAACAATGTATCGAGAACCATTCTGTTTGGATTTCAGCCAACTGGTTGAAGCCCTGGACAAACACAGGAAAAATGGGATAGTAAATGAAGCTGCATCATCCAACAGTTCCATTTGACCAATTGCTGAACAGGTTTAAGAGCAGAAGAAAGCATGCGAGTTTATATCAAACATTATAAAAGGAAACCTCATGTGCCAAGAAAAGGATAAAGACCAACAAGAAAGAGGATATCATCAAACAGTTTCGATAAAGTAAAATATCTACCAACCGATCACAGAACAGGTTTAGAGCCAATGAAAGCATGCAATTTTATCTAGTTTACATTCAACAGTACAACAGGAAACCTCATGAGCTGAGAAAAGGATTGGACATCTGGATTCAATATTCTTGTTTAAAGGATAATCCGGTGCACAAAGCTCTCATCAATGCAAGATCCCAGTGAAAGATCGGATTACATTAGGTCAATTGTATGCAGTCTTATCCTGCATTGCAAGAGGTTGTTTCCGCGACTCAAACCCGTGACCACAAGCTCATACGGTTCCCCTTCGTTCAATGTTCTAGTTATCATCCCATATTGTAAATTACTGCAATTATGCATCATAGACTAACCAAACTTAATTTAGCATCATAGAGATTATTGTTTTGAGAATATTATTTCATATTGGAAGGCAGAAACCTAACCATGCATGAATTTAGGTTGGTCTATAAGCATGATACAAAGAGTAATTGTAACAGAAGATATCAAGCAATATCCTAGTTAAAGAATTAAATGGATCTAAGCTGACATGATCCCTTTCCTTAAGTTAGGTATGTTTTAGATTAAATGCTAATGAACTACAACCGTTTCTTCTCCTGTGACCTTGAAGTGCTCTATCATAAGCTCTTGTTTTGGTTAAAGTATGGATAAGGATCAAACGGTTCACAGAACATGGAAATTGGCAATAAAGTCTAGACAAGTTTGGGCACTGCATCTCACGGTATGGAGGCTTTTCAAGTAGATAAATACATAGGTTGGGGAATTTGGAGATGATCTTTTACAAAAAAAAAATCAAGATGAACACCACCATGATTCGTGTCTCAAAGTAAGATCACAACTCGAAAGTTCTGTTAAAAATTCATAAGAGAAATTTGTATCCTTGGGAACGTTTGTTTTACGGTAAATTTGTTCATAAGAGAAAAATCACTATCAATGATTTTTTTTCGTGAACAATAAAAAAAAAAGTGCATTTTGAGGAAATCGATTTCCACTTGCAATCAAATCGATCCTACTCCCGGTGTTTCAACCCTTTGTCTCGTAATTAGCTCAGGTAAGTCCTTCCTTTTCATGGATTCTTCGTAAACGAAGAGAAAACGTCCTATACTCCCATCAAACAAGAAAAAGGTTTCAAAAGATCCGTAGCCCAAATAAAAAAACCAACACCAGCAGAAATGTGGAAACCCTATCGTTCAAGGTTCAATATTGCCACTTTTCATAGATCTTCCACCTCGCAAAGAATCGAACCCGGAAAAGCAAGTTCCAAAAAAAAAAAAAAAAACCAACGGATCCGCAGTAGCGCACTCATCTAGAAAAAAATCACAGCGCATCGAAAGACAAAGAAAGATTGCAACTCGAGCGGGGTCGGCAACGTACCTGAAGGATGAGAACCCCGGTCCGACGACGAGGGAAAGAAAGAGGGCGAGAACAAGACGGTAATCTGCTCGCCGACGTCGAGGACCGACACCCAGATCCGCGACGAGCTCCGACCGGAGACCAGGCGGAGGATTCCTGCGATCGTCGAGAGGAACTGAGAGGAGCCGCCAATTATTCATGAGGATCGAGGGGCAACGTCGGTAATATGCGATTGACGAAGGGGTTTAAGAACATGGCCCACAAATCCACAAAGTTAACATAACCAAAATTTTATTTTGACCCTGAAAATATATATTATTGCACAACAATCCCTATCCAAATTAGAACGGAAGATAACTTCGATTGCAATAGGCTTATAAGTTCTGACCTTTTAAGTCGATGATTGAGTTAATTATTATAGAACAGATTTATTGAAATATACAAGAGTCGAATTTCGATGAAATCAAGACAATATCTTCTCCGTAATGACTAACTATAATTTTTCGATTTACTTCTTTATAGATAATCATGGAACCAATCGTGTGAAATTATTGAAATGACAAATTTCACTTTTTGTTAAAATATCGACCTTTAAAAAAATGAACGGAAAAAAGATGAGGTACTAAGGTTTATTACAAGTCAATATCATCGTAATGACAATAGATATCGACCTAAAAGAAAAGGAGGAAAGCGAAACGTCACCACCCTAATCCCCTAAAGATAATATGAACACTCACTTTGTTATAAAAATTAGGTTGGCATCCACCAACTATAAAGACAATGAAGATTTTATCGACTAAGAGTCAAACATATATCGACTTTGAACACTTAAATTGGGCAAATTTCACTTACCCTTCTAAATTATACATATTTTTAATTATTAAAATATCTTTAAAAGTGTTCTAACAATTTTAAATTTTAGAGGAAATTTGGATGAGATTATTAATATCTTCCATCACATTCCACTTAATGGGAAAAGAATAACTATAATAATAATTGAAACAATTAGGCTATGATTTGATCTTCTACCTAATGTCTATCTAAAAAATAATAGAGCTCGGTTGTTAGTGGCCTCAATACTAGTAGCCGATGAGAAATCTCTATGGGACCGAACTAATGATCATTCGAAAACTAAAACTTAGATCACTACATTTTTCTCACAATGTAAGATAGAATGTCAACTTTGACAAATAGAAGCAACAATCAACTAGTTCGATTAGATCGATAACCGATTCAAAACCACCGACGAGGCACCGGAGAGGGCGAAATAAGATTAGGACGAGGAGGAAAGGGTAAACATGAAGAAAGTCATTTACCTTCCGAAGAAGCACTGATCATGAAGACTTCATTGCTCACCTTCATCTCTTGCAAAGGAATATCACATTGCGAAGCCCGAATCACATCTTAAAAGGTTTTCACATGCAGAAGCGATACATTTCATCCACCAAACACAAGAAATATGTTTGTTTCATCGAGTACCAGATTCATTATTTCATCCCAACAATTGAAGAAAAAAAAATCTATTTGGAAAATGTGAACCTAAATCGTGATAAATTACGGATACAGTGCCAATATCAATATTTAGGAAGAACATGTTTCAAAAAAGAAAAGATACAAATGAAGAATGAAGAAAGTTTACATTATCTGAAGAAGAACATCAGTTTATCGCCACTGGTTAAAATTTTTGGAAAGAATATCTATGAATAAGGAAGGTGGTCACTTACCCTACTTGATAAAATTTCTCCAACAAGCAATCAATTAATTCATCATCAAGCGAAGAGGCATGCGTAGTTAGATGGAGGTTGTTTCGAAATTCCATGGAGTGATTTAGCAGAAAAATCCATGTGATCATAATTATCTTGGCAATTACGGAAAGCCTAATACAAAATCCAGAAAAAAAATAACTCAGAGATCACATAGAGCTAGCCATGATCAGAAAAAGTTAACAATTGTTAGAACATAGATCAAAACTACCTAGTAGGGAAACACTGCAGGAACAAAACTGTATTGACACCACCTAATACGGAAGTAGTCGTGTTACGAGGAGAATAATCAAACGATTAATTTCTTACTTTACGATGTTTAGGCTGTTGTATTGTGTAGATTTGAGTTGTGATTAACTGGAAAGTGTAGATGTGGCATTGATTGTTTACCTTAAATTACAAAAAAGTTACCTTGGGTTGTTTTCCATTGAGTGACTGGTATGTGTATAATGGGAGTCCACAGATGAGAATGAAATCATTTAGCCCATTGATCAAATGGAAAGACAACTCATATAGTACCTTAATCTTCTTCTCCAAAATGATCAAATAAATAGTTTGCCGCCAATTCCTCGTTCCTGTCACAGGCTAGGAATGCTTCGATAACTCGTGCTCGGTCAAAACCCAATGCTTCAAGCTGAATAATGTGAAGTGCATTAGGCAATAGATTTAGCATGCATAATGTATTGCCAATATGGTAGTCCAATTGCAACAAAATAAAGCATACTCGTCCGATGGCCGCCTGTTCTTCGGGCGTCACACTTATGGTGTGAGGCATCTCATCTTGATCAGGCTGATCAAACAGATCCCTGAAGATTGTTCATACTAAAAGACTCAAAAAGCTTCAAGATATTGGGAATAGTTTGAAACATAAAGAAACAACAATGAGTTCACAAATATCATCATGCACTTCTAGCTATATGATCATTTTAATAAAGCTACCAACAATCATGCAGGTGTAGGAAAGCTCAGAATAGCCTCAAAATCCAATCCTTAAACCCCGAGAAGCTGAAGACAAAAATGTAATAAAGATGCAGTTTAAGTTGGATGGTCAATTATTTTAACAAAGAAAAACACCTGCCAAACCTTACAGAAAAAAAAAACTTGCGTTTTCAATGCTACTATATTTCTTCTCTGGCAAACTAGATCATGAAGAATGAACAGTTACTGCCGATCAAAATTTCTAGTCAAGGCAAAGATTTAGAAACCAAATATATTGATGATAAATCTGTTTATACTTTACATGGAGCACATATAGAATAATAGAATCTCTCTCAAAGGTAAATAAATATCTGGATATACATTCTCTTGTTTTGTCAGTTTGGTTTTTTTTTTAAAAAAAAATTGTGACCCGAATTCATGGGCTTCTCACTTTGAGCTTTTGTTCTATTCCCATATTTTTTTCACTACCGCAAGAAAAAGGTATCACATCTTATTATGAAAAAAATACAATATGCTTATAGAGCTCTCTAGGTTACTAATAACTCTCACAATTTCCATGGCGTAAAGAGTGCCTGATAAAACACAAAAGATAAATAAATTTAATCATTGTTAAGTTGGATGTATTTTAGATACCATTACAATATGAGCATCTTAAATATGAAGTGAATAAAAAAACAAAGATTCAACTGGTAACAAAATTTGAAGCCTGAATGCAATCGACCACATAATGCTTGATCTTACAAGGGCTTAATGTTTCTTTTACCAAGATCCTACATTCAATGTACTAAAGACCCACTAGATACTTATAAATTATGCTACATGACATCCAATGCAAGGTAACCACGAATTAGAAATAAGAAATTTCTCTTAGTCTCAACAACACCATGTCAATAAATTTGAATTACAAAATCATTGACTCACCCTTCAAGACCTTCAATAGGTTCATTCATTAAATGAAGAAACTCTTCATGATGCTCCTGGATTAATCTCAACAGTTGAGGGTTTTGTTTGCTTAATTCCTGAAGCATTGACTGCAAGGAGAGAGCTAGTAAGAAGCATACTGTGTTGTAGCAAATCACCTCAGATGAAAGTACTGACCTGAAATATTTGTGGATTTGTATGAACCATTGCTCTAAATTCTAAGAACTGCAAAAACAATAAGGAAGTTAGAGTAAGAATACTGTGATTCTGAGCAATTGGATGTTAGGAAAGTTCCTAGTTCCAAAATACAATGACAAGGCTCCTATTAGTCAATTAACTAAGTCTATCGGTTGTTTAAGGACCCAATTGCTCTGCAGATGACCTAACAAGACCAGAGCAAGTCAAACACCATGATTAGGTATACCATATCTTCCCTATGATAAACCAATTAAAATTTAAATAACTAATAGTGCTAAAGCACTCAAGTTCTGACTGATCCCAGGACTAGCCATTCAATTCCCATACAGAGGTTGTAAAATCATATTTTTCTACTATCACCTAGTAGCCATGTATTTTGAAGAAGTTTCCGTACAGATTATAATTCTTTTTTAACCAGGTATATTAGGAGATATACCATTCAGAACTGTCAATAAACCTCTCTCTTACATTTAAACTTAGAAAATTGTATCCAATTGTACAGGATGATTAGCCCTGTGAAAAAAGGATCATGAAGCAGGAGTTGACATACTTGTTGGTTATTTCTGAGGAAATCAAGGGATCCATCTCCAGCACCACCTCCAGAATTATTATCGCCCTGTAATAAAAAAATGGCACTGCTTTTATTCACATACCACACCCGTCAAAACAGACATCACATAGATGTAATCAGGTGGATCATTGAACCTGAGGGAACATGTTCAAAGGAGTGGAATTTGGTACTCCAAAGAGAGGCCCTGCAGCAACCACATCAGCTGTATCAGCACCTTGAGAAGATGCCACAGATGAAGGGAAATGATCGCCAGGAAGTGCAATTTCAGCTGTTACTGGAATGCCCTATACAAGAATTGAAAGATGTAACCTGTGAGTATCTTAGTTTGGATCATCATATATTTATAAGTTAATATCGCCAGTTTTGCTGGGGTGTAATGCGAGTTATGCAAGGATGACATGTGAATTACACATACAGAATATAGGTATTCCACAGCTCTTTCAGGATTGTTGTAAGCAGCACGAAGTGCATGCAAAATTGTCTCTCTGTCCCAATTGCCACCGCCCATCTCCAACAATTGGTTAATCGTTTGTTCCATATTACTCCCTTCCACTAAATTTGATGCAGCTTGGGCATCAGACAGACTGCAGATATATATTTAAGAATTTACATTGGATTTGAAAAAAAAAAAAGAAAGATTATGCATGATTCATCTCCAGTATCATAGAATTCTAGACAAATTTTATGAAGCATTTTCTCGTACATATATGCAACACAAAGGCTTGAAGAATGAAAGTTTCTACATCAACAGACAAAAGAAATCTACTACTGATGTCAAGGAAAAACCTAAAGAATTAGATAGCTAAGATCCCTATTTCAGAAATATGCATATGAACAGGGCCCCGACCATCCATATATAGAATCATGCATTAACATATGTTCTATTAATGAATTTTAGAACAGCAAAGAAATATAATCCCTCTCTTTCTCTATTTGCTTGGTTAATGTATTGATGGTCCATTCAAACCCTTCATTGTAAAAGAGAACTTTATATCAATCATCACCACCATCTAGCCATGGTAGTCCCAAGGATGGGCTATATAGATCTTTTCCCTTCATTGATTTCTATACAACAGAATACACTAAAAACATGCAATTGTTAAGAATTTAAAATTGAGAAAGATCCATTTCGAAATTGTCTATCAATTTGATGACCACATTCAACAATTATTGCTAATATTCATAATAACTATAGGAAAAAGTTATGCTGACATTGACACGTCAAATAAATATATTTCAAGAGTCATATCTCCTCATTTTTCATATGTATATTTATGTGACATAGTTCACTTTCTATTTTGCATTTAAAATTAAGAAAAGGAGAACTCTAAAAACCCTTATTGACAATATGAATCAATTGCATAGCTCCATTTATATTTGATAATATGAAAATATGTGCCTCAATTTACCCAAGTGTTTGCCACACAGCTAGACCCTATCATCTCTTTAGGACCAAATTAACTATGACTTGAAAACAACAGGGAAAGACAATGTTTACAAGATCACTACATCAGAAGAAACATTTCGGTGGAAGGCAATTGGTAAGCAGCAGATAAGGGATTAACTAAGACCAATTACTAGTAGCAGGAGGCTTTTAGAGAACTTTGAATTCATTGCTGGCATTCAAAACAACATACTTGAATTCCGAAACAGATTTCTTTGCAAATCAAAGCCCAAAGGAAACAAACAATATAAGAAACTTGCTGGTTTAGTATACCAAAATAACTTCATCGTTGACATAATAAAGGGAGCACATGATTTTCCATAAAAAGTAAATGCAATAGAAAGGATTAAATAAAAAATACTTGCACAAAGATTATTAGATGTAGCTCCAACAAACAAAAAAAAAGAGAGAAAATGGGTTTAGATTGTATGGATGTCTTTAAAGGCAATTAATAAAATTTATAATTAGAAGAGTCGAATCCATCAGAATGGAAATTGTATAATAAAATCTAAATTAATTATTTGAATAATACTAGTGATATAGTATCGCATAAAGCACAAGGGACATGACTCAACAAGGAAGGGACAAGGACGGGGCACAAGAAAACATAAACATGCTGCAGTTACTATCTCTGGAATTCTCAATGCATAATGCACTTGAATTGGTATATACAAATGGTGGAACATAAAAGTAATAACAAACAATAATAAACACATACTCTGCGTTTGGGCCTTGAGATCTAGCTGGTGCGTTTGATGAATTCTCTGCCACACTAAAACAAGATTGTAAAAAGGCAAAAGTATCAATTGAGAAACTACGGTAGCTATTATAGTGTATTGGAAGAATAGTAATACAATTAAGAATACTGACATGGGTTGTGCTGGAGCTTCTGATGGAGCTTGTGATGAAGCTTGTGGGGGAGCATCTTTAGGTGCAAGGTGCTGGACTACAGATGTTGCCGATGGCTATCGACGCAAGCATCAGATTAAGGTCAGTCACTAACTCTTTGTAGTGAGACAGGTAATGTAAAAAAAATACCTGAGCAGAGGAAGCTCCACTGGTGCCTGCAGCTTTACTCTGAAAGATTTTGAAGTAGTAATTACATTAAATACAGCAACAAGAAATCGAAATAACCATTACATATGTGGAGGTTGACATAATAAAAACAAGAAAGAAAAGAAAATTAAGGAAATATTATAATTAGTCCATTCAGCAGAAATGGAAGTTTATGCTTGGATAATTGTGTTGCCAGACATCCAAAAATAATTTTAAAACAAAAAGGAAAGAAAAGAACAATTTAAAACAGTAAGTTATAAAAAAAATGTACAGGATTAGAAGTAAATTTCTCAAACTTTGTAGATGAGATAAGCCTATACCATTTACATTCATCACATGTGATATATGCAAACCAGAAGTATCTAGTAGTCTGCAGAATGAACTTATTGGAAGACAATTTCTAGAAGGAACTGCTTGCAAGCATTTGATTGCCTACAAGATGTTCCCAAACTACAAAAACATTCTTAGCAAAAGCATTGAAAGTGGTAACATGTATTGCAACTATAATTTTGCATGCCATACAACAACCAAAAACAAAATGTGGAACAGTGAACAAGAATAAATAAATGCAAATCCTTCAATTTAAAGTGCAGATTGGGTCCAACCGGGTAGTGTCAGCATAATACATTTAACAAAAAATTGAAATACAAAATAATCTTAGAAAGAAATCATACAACTTGTAGTTTAGGTATTTAAGCAAAGGATACTTCATTTTTATAAAACTTCTTTTTGTAAAGAACACTTCCAAGCATCCTAAAGTGAGCAACCACAACCCACTTATGTACTAACTTGTCCAAAAATTTAACAATAGGAATTTGTTCAGAATCAGTAGACAGAGCATCGTACTTATATTGCCATTAGGAACAAACTTAAAATTCACATGAAAGGTTCATGCCCATGCAAATGGTGTATATTGGTCTCAGAAAGGTTCTGACAGGAATTAGCAAAAGTGCAAGATTCACAATTTAAAAAAGGTAAACAATAAAACTGGTAGAGCAAATATACATGAACAATATTTGCAGCAACTAAGTTGAATGATCAAATATTAGGGATCATTTTGAAATAATTCTCATTTACCCTCTTTGCACCCGTGTTAAATATCAATACTCACACATTGGCGCTCCATGAGGAGAATTGATATTTCTATTGATCGCATGTAAAATTTTTAGAAATAGCTATGTTAAGCACATGGATCCACACCCTTGTCGAAGACTTTCAACCTCCATGTCAGACCCTCGCCCACATGTTTAATAACCTAGATCTCCGTAAACATAGTTAGAAGTGGAACAAAAATAATGGTTATGATAATAAGACTTGAATCGCCTTTTTTCCTAATTTAATAAGGTTCAATAGATCCAGGAAGACTATTAAAGGAAATTTTTCTCACAATAGCTAAAAAGGAGGTTGACTGGCTCACACTAAACTCAATTCTCAAAAGAGTGTAAGGCAAGGGGGGATACTATGACCCAAGCAGACAATTCTTGTGCTATTATCTTTCACCACCATGAATTACATGAATGAGGTAATTGTATATCCACAGATAATCCATGAAAAGTTTAATGCAAGACTTTACTAATTATATAAACAAGTTTGAAACACTTCAGTAATATGTTATTGTGCCAAATGTATACATATTCTTCTATATCTGCTACAAGCTACAAATAGTCACAATCCAAATTATAGATAAACTAGTGTCCTGATTAAGTAGAAGAAGATCAAACTCATGTGAAAATAATACTGACAATTAAGGTGAGAACCTTGCTAAGCATGACAACAAGAAAACCATCTTCTCGAACTTTGTTCTCTTCAAGTGTGGTTTCATCTTTCAAAACTTTTCCATTGTGAATTAGCAACTGCTGACCCCACGGATAGTTGTCTTTCCCTTGTACTTGCTCAATGTTCTTCTTCACAGCTATAATCTGCAAAATTGAAATAAGATATGCAATCCAAATACAACTCGATGATTAAAGCTGCTGAAAATTAAAGCTACCTTAAATAGGATATAGAACACGTGGTCAAACAAAATTAGTCAATCAATGGAAACCAAGCTTAGCCACTATTCTAGTTTCGGCATAACTCCAAATGATGTTCAAATAAATATTCTTCATGTTTCTAATATGGCAGACAAATAAGCACCTCACAGAACTTTTGATAATTATTAGCTGCTACAACATGTCCATGGGGTGTTAACTCGATTGGAATCTTTAGAAATTCAAAGTTCAGAAAACAGCTGCAATTGGTAACAGAGTGTAGCAATAAAAAGCACCTAAAATACCACTTCAAGTCAACTACTATCCCAAATACCAGATTTTGGAAAGCCGAAGAAAGATAAAACAGATTCGACCACTCAATGGAAAAGGCAAATGCATGTGGAAATGTATTCCTCAAAAGAAAACTGCATTAGCGCTGGCGAATCACAAATAGATGACTTCGTTGTCTGAAAACATAAGCCCAGCAAAAAATCAACGAGAAAACAAACCATGGGGGAAGGGGGAGGGATTACAGTACCGTATCATTGGGCTGACCTCGGATTTCGAAGTGGGTGCCCTTGAGCGTCTTCACCGTCAGCTTCATGGCGATCGAATCCCTTTTCCCCGCCCCGAGCGCAAGCGAGAGAATAAGAGTGAACCCTAACTGGAACTCGAAGAAACAAATTGAGATCTGAAGCGTGAAAGAGAGAACAGAGGAGGACCTTTTGTTCTGCTGGGCAAAGTTCAATGCGCCCTCTAAATGTTTTGTTTTTAGAAAATCATCCCCAACGTTTATAATAATTCTCAAATAAATATTTGTTATTATTTATGAAATAATGGTTGTTTAAATTTGTTCCGTATCAAATAAATATTTAATAATTCTCAAAATATTCTGTCGCTTTAAATGAAAAATAAATAAATAACATTAAAATGAAAATTATAAAAAATAAAATAAAAAAGGCTGAAATTATAAATATAGGGGGAAATTAGATTTTTAAAATTCAAGAAATTTTGAAATATTTATTGGGAAATTTAAAAAAATTAATTTGATCAAAATAATATTTTTTTACCATTAAATTTATTTTTATCTTCTAAATTAGATGTTGGTTGTGTTACGTGAGACGCAACTTAAACTGCATCAAGTCAAGTCGAAATTCAAGCAACTAAGTTCGTTAGCGGGCAATTTATGTTAGTACCTGTTCTGGCCAATACACCGTGGATAGTTCAAACGCTTGTTCAAGGCTCAGTCGACATGCACGCTCCTCAAAGAGAGTCGTCCAGAGAGAAGAGAGATCCTGAAAAGTGCTCAAAAAGAAGGTTAAAATGACACTGAGGTTGAGTCCCGATAAGTTACTCCGACGCTCAAGTTAAGATTAGGCGTAAAGAGCGAGTTTTATGACTTAAGAAAATTAGGATAGATATGTGTGTGTACTTATACCCATGGGCATGGACTACCTTTTTATAGTAGTTATTCTCTAAATTTTAGCAACCGCTCGAGAAATATTCGGGTAAACTGGTTCCGTCCTAGAAAGATTTCGTCTGTTGATATATATTAGTTCCTGTTGCCGCGGAAGAATTGGTTGTATTCTTTTCCCGATTTAAGCGGAACGACTGGGTCTTTAAATAAGTATCACGCGCTGGAAATTAACCCCGGATGTAGGAAACACATCGATATCGCACCCCAAGGTCGTCTCAAGAGGTGGGAAGCATGCCGAGACTAAGTCATGAAGTCGGCGCGTGAGGCAGGAGCTATGCCGAGACCGAGTTATGAGGTCAGCACATGATCCTGGAGGCGTGCCAAGACCGAGTTGTGAGGTCGGCGCATGAAGCAGGAGTTGTGCCGAGACCGAGTTATGAGGTCGGCTCATAATGTTGGAGGCGTGCCGAGACCGAGTCATGAGGTCGGCACATGGTGCTGGAGGCGTGCCGAGACCGAGTCGTGAAGTCGGTACATAATGCTGGAGGCATGCCGAGACCGAGTGTTGAGGTCGGCGCATAATGCAGGGAGCACGTAAAGACTGTAACAGGAGCTTGGCATATGCTTAAGGAAGCATACCGAGACTAGAAAAAGAGAGATCGAGATTTCCTGAATTAACAAATATTTATATTTACTCTTTTTCCCTTACTTCCTATTGCACCCGAAGTCCACGTAATTGCCAAATATTCCCACCGGATCAGTATCGATGAAATCAAAATATCTCCACAATAGTATAATATTGTCCACTTTGGACCTAAGCTCTTATGATTTTATTTTTGGGCTCAACCCCTCAAACAAAGGATAACTGGGAGCCCCTTACCATTATCCTCATGGTCCGAGTATGAACTTCCTTTACTAGGAGCTCCCCTACTAATATCCTCATGGTCCGGGCCTTTCCTACGTCCTTGTTTTTCTTGAGGGTCCCCACATGGTTCTACATAGATCATGACTCTGATACCACTTGTTAGTACCAATGGAATCAAAATATCTCCATAATGGTATAATATTATCTACTTTAAGACTAAGCTCTCATGGTTTTATTTTTTAGCTCAACCCAAAATATCTCATGCTAATGGAGATATCTTCCATCTTATAAATCTATGATCTTTTTCATGTATTTCCAATGTAAGACTTTGATTTATCCCAACAATTTATTGGACCGAAATGAGCTTTTTAAATCTAATAAAACATTTTAGCTCTCTACAATTCAGAAAATTATTCCTAAAAAACAATAAAACTTCTATTTTATTCCTTAAATTTATATCAACATAAATATTTTTTCCAATTAATTAAATGGATGATAAATAAATATATTTGAATAAAGATAAAAAAAATGTGAGTATTGAAAGCACAAACACTCTTGCTAGGATGTAATAAGCGTTTTTCTATATTTATACTGATTTATCAAGTTAACTTAATAATTTAATCGATTGAATTTGCTCGAAGATTCTAACTTCATTTTACCTTTATCGATGTATTACCCCAAGCATAAACCCTAAGATTATATTTCACTCATGTAATTCTCGAAGTATTGGGTATCTAAGCCTTCACCTTCCTAGATCTTCGCTAGCCTTAGATATATCGAACTCCTTAAGTTTGCTCTAAGTTATTCTTCACTAACCTTCAAGTTTATCAAGTTTATCTCATTAGAGATCGCCCTAGAATTTACCTTGTCAAGCCTTAAGTCTCTCAGATTCACTAAGCCTCTAGCTTGCTTTAGTCATCATTCACCTCACCTCTAAGTTTACCTCATTACGGAGCTCCGATTCATCAAACTAGAGTCACTCCACGGTTCTCATGCCCCTTGTCCTTTGGGTGCACTAAGCTTCTCGATCTTTGCCATGTCGGTCACATAAAAAACAACTCAAATATGAATCATATTCGTCTACACCGTCCACAAACCTTGCCCATGTTTAATGCCCATAAATTGAGCTTTCCATGCACTCGTATAGTCTATGATCGGAATTATTATTTGAAGTCTTCTTAAGAGATTGTTCAACATATCGCAATCGATAAGGTTTTTTTCGCCGTATTAAATGTTTCATGGAGAAAATTTTCCACCATGTGAAGAGCAACATCATGTGAGCAACAACATGTATTGTTTCCACCACAAGAGGGAAAATATCTTCTCCCCACAATCCCTTTCAAAGAAGAAAACTTCCTAAAGGAAGTGTTGTGATCATTTATTCTTCCATTGTTTCGGTCTCTCTCGCAACTTTGAAGTCAATGTTAATCAATGTCGTTAAAATCATCTTCGATAGCGAGGTTCAACCATTTGAATTAAATATCGGAGCTCAATCCTATCCACCTCGAATGATATAAACATTGTAATTGAACTAATTCTTTTACCTCAAATGATAAAAACATTGTAATTGAATTAATTCTTTTGTTCAGAAGATAATCGATTCGACTAGGTATGAGCTTACAAAATTACATGCATACCCGAGGGTGAGAAGTTAGGGTAAACTTAAAAGAAACAAAAATCACATTTACTTGGACATCAAATTAGGAGGGCGAAGAAGTAATTATACTCTAAATATGAGAATATGAGTAGGGTTGTAAACCTGAGGCAAGTTGAGCCAAGCTATGTGGTGTTTAAGTTTATTTGATAAAATAATCGAGCAAAGTCAAATTGAGTCTAAAATGAACATGTCATTGAAATGATTATTAAAGTTTGACTTCGTTTCTTTTTTACAAATTTAAACTTGATTCATTTAGATGTTATTGAATTCTCAATTTAAACTTATTTAATTATTTAAAATTTTTACATTTAAATTTTTTTGATTGATTATTAAATTTGTTGATACAAACTTATTTATTCATTTTAAAAATTTTTTTATTTATTTAATATATTGATAAGAATTTTATTGTTCATGAACATTGTTATGAAATATTATTCACGGAGATTAATAAGATAAATATATATATATATACTCAAATTTTTTCATTTAGTTTAACGAATTATTCATACTTGTTCGTTTAATTGATTTTATGTGTATTGAACAAAAATAAATAAATTGTTACCAAATCAAATACTAAATTTGTTCACAAATATTCGATTCATTTATCATCCTTATAAATAAGAATCGAAAAGTCATTTTCTTGGTAAGTTGGCCGATGAGTATACTGAGACAGGAAAAAAAATGTAGCAATATTTATAAATTGTTATCTTTATCTTATAGCTAGAACGTGAAAGACATTAAGATCATCTCGATGCTTTGAATATCTAGTGACATAATGTGTCCCAAGAGATGGAGCTTTCATGTAGTTGCACATTAATACTCGAAACAAACTACTCTTTATTTTATTCTTCTTATTATTATTATTATTATTATTATTGTATATATGTTAATTGTCTTTTTATTTTAGAGTTGTTGCAGATATTTTAGGGCGTCAAAAATTTTTCTAGGTTTGTATTAGCAATCTGAGACATGTCTTCATCTTTGGATTCCTTAACCTTGAGAGTGCGTTTAGTTTAAAACTATTATGTATAACTTTAATTGTATAATTACTAAGTAATTATATAAATATATTATGGAGAATGAAATATAATTTAATATTATTTGATTCAATCTTAGATAATATAATAAAAATTTATTTATTTAGAGGTTTTAGTGTATGACTTAGCGTATAAAATTATATCTGTCATCAGATCGATCTAATAATAAAATCAAATATATTATTATTATTATTATCGGTGATATATATAAATAAATAAATTTGGATAATATTTTAAAAGTTTTTATTATTTTAAAATTTTTTGAGATAATTTTATTGGACTCTAGATAGTTCTATTTAGTTTATTTCAACTATACTAGAGGTGATTTATTTAAAGTTTTAATTAAAATCTTAAAGTTCATTCATTTCATTGTGCCATCATCTCCTTCTCCCCTCATCCGCGCCTTGCTCAATTCGCCACCACTCGGTTCACCGTCGCTCACTTGATGAACTCACTCATGCGAGGGGCCCACACTCCTCTCTTCCCCATCGTGAGCAGTCGAAGAACAATCGCCGACCTCCTTGCGCGTCCCTTGGGCCCTCCGCAAACTGCGAGAACTATGACGTCGTCTGTCGTCCCCCTCTGCAAGCCGCCAACACTGCCTACTCACGCACGCTCACTCGTCCCTTGGTAGTCGTTGTCTGTCGAGACGTCGACGAGAATGTTTGGTTCTATTCCACACCAAGGAACAACGACGACCGACATGGTAGGATTCTCGATAACTTCATAATCAAGGAAAACCTAAAAAATCTAAGGTAATCACTTCGGGTTGCATGCCTCGTTTGTTGACGTTTTGTTGAGGTGTCGGGCATGCGTTATTACTCAAGAATCACTCAACACCTAAATCAAACAACATTTTTTTGTTGATAATCTTAGACAGATAACAAGGTTATTAACGATAACTTTGAATCAAACACCCCTTAAAAGTAGACGAGAGTCTTCGTCTTCCTTCTTCTTAGAAGTAAAAAAATAACAAATATCAAAAGGGTGTTTCTTTTTTACCGAATTGTTAAAAGGACGCTCCACTTAGATTTTTTATTAAAATGATATCTCATCCCTATGTATAATTACCCAATTACCCTTCATTATATGATTTGAGTTAGTATAATTGTGAATGTTAGATAAAATTTGAGAGAGATCGTAACTTTTATCTCAGATTGAATCATGAGACGCATAATATATCAAATTAAAACTCGTTTAAAGATCTACATTTGTTATTAGGTATAACCCATAATAGGACTCAATCTTAATCCAAAAATACCATTTAAAGGCTTTTCAGATATTCTAAAGAATTTTAATCCTCTTTATTTAAGATTATTTTTCATCAGTTATCGTTTCATAATTACTAAATGCGCTCGATTGATTTAGGATTATATGTAAGATAATAATGAGAATAATATTAAAGATAATTTTAAGTGGGATAAAAATAATATTGGAAGATAATTGTATCATGGGTGGAATATTTTTTTTGATAAAAAAAATTAAAGGGGACGCCTTTTTTTTTATGACTTGAAGAAAATGACTACTTCTTTATTTTTGTCCTAAAAAATATTTTTATGAAAAGTCTTGACCACTTTCATTTGTTATAATTATTATTCAATTTTTCCTTTAAAAGTTTGTGTTTATATGTTGGAATTGAGTTACAGTTATATTTCTGTGGGACCGTGTTACAATCGATCACTCCAATAGCATTGTTAATAACTTCAATGTTGGCAACCGCTATATTGTAATGTGATGGTAAAGATGATGTCCCCGGGGCAATGGTGCATCACTCAATTGAATAGCGATTGGGGAATGCAATCAAAAGGATATTGGACATCTGGATGGACTCAATTCCTGGGGGTGGTCGGTCCGGTCCCACGGAAGTTTCCCACCGATCATCAGGGTAAATCGGGAAGTGCATACGACGGCCAATCCAGATGCCCAACATCCTTTGATTGCGTTCCCCATTTAGAAAAAAATTCTTGTAAATACGCCGTAGTTGGGGATTGAACCGCGAGTCCCTGGGTCACAATCCGAATGTCCTACCATTGCACCATTGTCTCGGGGACTTTATCAGGAATAGGTGGTAAAGATTCAAATCTTATCCAGGACATATTACACTTGAGTTGTCCATTAAGATCGATCTATTTGTATTTTTTTGACTTACCTTGATGGTCAATAAAAAATTTTCATGAGACTGAGCTAGTCTCCTTCAAGATTAGTCAACATGAATATTAGCAAGATTAGGGTATTTTGAGGATTTTAAAAGTTTAGTGGATGTTTAGCAGGTAGAAATATTTTGAAGGGCTTTTTTAGAAGTGTTTGAATGAGAAAGGAACCAAGGATCAAGCGGTTATATATATGAATGCAGTGAGAGACAGAGAGTTGAAGAGGTAACGAGAGCAAAATCACGAAAGATTGGATTTTTGAAACGATTGAGAAAAATTGGATCTTTTGATCTTCTCTGTGGACCTCGGCAAGCTCGTCCATGGCGGCTTCTGGTTGAACTGAGCGATGGTTGTGCTGTTTTTGGCATGGTAGGGAGTGATTTGTCTGCGGGAAGAAGAAAAAGGTTGGAGTTTGATGTGTTTTGATTTGGAAAGATGAGATTTTGGAGATCGGAGAGGCGATGAGGGCGGGGCTGAGCACGATCCAACAGACGCTGACGCCGGAGGCGGTGGCCGTGCTGACGCAGTCGATCGGGGAGGCGGCTCGGCGGAGTCACGGGCAGGCGACGCCGCTGCACGTGGTGGCGATGCTGCTGGAGGCGCCTGGCGGGCTCCTCCGCCAGGCCTGCGCTCGCTCGCACAACTCGCAGTCCTCCTCATCCCACCCCCTCCGCTGCCGTGCCCTCGAGCTCTGCTTCTCTGTCGCCCTTGACCGCCTCCCCGCCGCGGCGGCGGCGGCGGAGCCTACCATCTCCAATGCACTCATGGCGGCCCTCAAACGCGCGCAGGCCAACCAGCGCCGCGGGTTCCCCGAGCAGCACCAGCCGCCGCTCCACGCCGTCAAGGTCGACCTGGAGCAGCTCGTAATGTCCATCCTCGACGACCCTTCCGTCAGCCGCGTCATGCGCGAGGCCAGCTTCTCCTCCACCGCCGTCAAGGCCGCCATCGAACAATCCCTTCCATCCTCTTCTTCCTCCTCATCCGCCGCCGCCTCCCGCAAGGTCTACCTCAACCCCCGCCTTCACTACCCCCACAGCAGCGGCGGCGGCTCCGGCGCCGCCTATCGGCCGAGAGAAGACGAAGTGAAGCGCGTCCTAGACATCCTCTCAAGACCCACAAAGCGAAACCCCATCCTCGTCGGCGATCACGACCTCGACGCCACCCTGCAACAAGTGCTGCAGAGGATTCGCTCCCTCGACGCCCCGTCGCCGCTGCGCAACGCGCAAATTCTCCCCTTTGCAAAGGAAATCGCCTCCGCCGCCGATCACTCCCTTCTCCCCGCCAAGATCAGGGAGCTCGGTAGCTCGATCGAGTCCTCCATCAGCAGCGGCGACAGCGCCGTGATTCTTGATCTGGGCGACTTAAAATGGCTCGCAGACAGCCCCAGCGGCGCCGGAAAGCCAGCCATCTCCGAGGCCATCCGGGCTACCGTACAGGAAATGGCGAGGCTCTGGAAGCATTTCCAAGGGAACAGCCGGCTGTGGCTCGTCGGAGCGGCAGCTTCCGCCACGTACCTCCGCTGCCAGGTGTACCACCCGACAATGGAGAACGACTTGGATCTCCAACCCGTCCTGATCGCGTCAAGGTCAACGCTTGATCCTTCATTCTCTTCCGATCAGATTTACCTCGATCGCTTCTATATTTGGTAATCGTGCGTGGCTAGTTGTTCATGCCATAAACAAACTTTAGGATCTCTTGGGTTTTCCTTTTGGCAGGTTTGGGGGCACCAATATACACGGTAACAATCTCGAGAGTCTAGTGGCATCGAAAACTTTAGTAGGAATAGGTGCCACCGGAGTTCTTCCAAGCCGACCACCGGCGATGATCACCGATCTATCATCTCGAAGAACAACTCTCTGCCCCGCTTGCTCGGGGAGTTATGAGCTTGAATTGTCCAAACTTGCGGCTGAGGAGTTCAAGAAGGACTCCGCGAAACCGGGGGGCAGCCAAGGATTGCCTCAGTGGTTGCGAATTGCCAAAGCTAAGGCTCCTCTTCAGGTATCGGTTCTTGTAATTTGCGACAATGTGTAGTGAGCAACATGGTATCGTAACGATGAGCATTGTGTTCTTTGTGTAGAATGAGGAGGAAGGACTAATTCGGAAGCAAAGAAGTGAAGAGCTTCGAAGTAGATGGAGTGAAACTTGTTCCCGACTTCACCGCGAATATCGTCCATTGTCCATCGGCTCCGCGATACGATTGTCTCCGACTTTGTCCAACTCCAAGCCCTTGAGTGCTTTGAGTCCACATCGACTGCCTGAACTGAATTTAACCTTATCGCAAAGCGGGGATGTTATCGTAGCAAAGCAGCCTACTAACCATCCAGACATGTTCAAGAGGCTATTTAGAGGGCTCACTGAGAAAGTCAGTTGGCAACAGGAAGCAGCTTCAGCTGTTGCTGATGTTGTGGTGCAATGCAAGTCGGGGAATCGAAAGAGGCGCGGCGGGGCTACTAAAGGAGATACATGGCTTCTTCTGGTCGGGCCAGACGAAGTCGGTAAGAAGAAGATGGCTAGTGCTCTATCTGAGCTCATGTTTGGGTCTGGTCCTATGGTTGTGAACTTTGGTCATGCATCATGCACCCTTGGGGATGACAATGAGTTGAATTTAAGTCTCCGTGGAAGGACATCCATGGATCGAATCGTGGAAGAAGTTGGCCGAAACCCTTTTTCGATGATTGTCCTTGAGAACATAGATCAAGCAGACACGCTTGCGCAGGCTAGGATTAAGCAAGCAATCGAGAAGGGGCATCTCGTTGATTCGTATGGTCGGGAGGTCAGTTTTGGGAGTATCGTCTTTGTTCTTACTTCAGATTGGTTACCGGAAGGGCTACAAAGCTCATATCGTTCCCTGATCGAGTATGAGAAAACCATACTCGATTCAGCTCGTGGTGGATTTGAATTGGAGCTTACAACCGGGAACGAGCCCGGGAAACGACATTCGAATTGGATTTGTGACAATGATAGACCAATTAAGCTTAGGAAGGAGTGCTCCGTAAGCGCTAGTCTTTCCCTCAACCTTAACCGATCAGTCGGTGAGCATGAGTTTGACAAGGGCAGGCTCACGGTTAGCCACTCAACATCCTCCTTGGCTTCAGACCTCACCCAACTAGTCGATGGTGTCGTGATGTTCAAGCCAGTCCACTTTGCTCAGCTACAACGGGACGTTGTCGAGTCCGTGTCAGTGAAATTCGCGACCACGATGGGCAAGGGGATCACAATTAGGATCGACGATGAAGCTCTGGACAAAATCACCGGCGGTCTATGGGTCAGCGGCACGACATTGGATGAGTGGGCTGAAAGGGTGTTGGTGCCCAGCCTGAAGCAACTAAGGGACAATTTGAAGCATGAACATGGACTCAGACTCATTCGACTCTCCGCGATTAAGAGAGACCTAACAAGAAGCAACGAGAAGGAGTGGTTACCGACGAACGTGGCTATTGCTATCGACCGCGGCCACGATAGCTGAAGGATCCTAGAAACTTGAATCAAAATTTTTCGAGAAGTTAGAGTGTATATGCCAATAGAAACTTAAACTGCTGATAGGTTTAGATTCATTTTATGCTAAGAATACTTGTAATGATGTTGTTGCCGATTAGTCTTAATTTGATGTTCGATTTGATACGAGTTCATTTAATGAGTTCGTTCAAGTTCGCTCGACTTGTTCACACCGCACCGCAACCAGTTTGTTTGTTTCTGATATCTGTATCAACTACTGGTTGTATTGCTGGTGATGGCCCAACCACCTCTTGATATCTTTCTTTCTGCATAATAAATAATTATTAGAAAAATAGAAATTTTGTGAAAGAAAAAAAGAGGATATTCATAAATTATCCTAATAAACAAATGACACATTATAATAAAATTATTAGATAATTTAATTATGTAAATACAATTAATATGACACCATAAAAATTAACAGCTTGATTGGTGATTGGACGGAAACCAGATTAGTGGTTTATATAAATAGCTCCAATATCTTGGAGGTTAGGCACAATTTATTATCGATCATAATTAATAAGACCTATATAAATATTTTCTTTTGTAATTGAATTTAGACAATTGAAAGAGACATCCGAAAAAATCGAACTCTTCCACCATTCTTATCCGTGGAAATGGAAATGGAATGGTCTGACTCTCGATATCTTGAATCGGGCTTTTGATAACGACTTCGAGGATGAACCAATTCAACGCTAGCTACTTTGGATCCCATCCACTACCAAATAGATAAGCTAAACAGCTCAGGCCTCCAACCCTACACTTAAGTAAAAAGGTAGAATTTGTTACCTCAACGGTATACATAGTCAGTTCTCACGATCATTTGTGAAGAGGTAAATCGAGAAGTTGTAGTTGATCATGACGGAGGAGGACATTGCCTCGGTTTCGTCAAGATTCGACCTTTGTCTACTTCAGCAACTCTGCTCTGTCATAATTAACTCGACTATGTCCCGGAGGCTCAGAGCTCCAATTATACATTGCATGCGTCATGACATTCAAATGATACTTTGCACATCACTCCGTGCGTGTTTGTGTGCGTACAAACTGAATACAGTTCTGGACGTCCCTGCGTACTCAGTAGCACATGTAGAAGAGCGTGCATCGTAACTATATAGGATAATGATATTGCATGTATCGATCCATCCATGACTAAGTACAGGGGCGGATCTAGGATTTCATATTTGGGGGGTTATATAATGAAAATGATATACTCATTTGAACAAAAGAATTGCCCAAAGATACATATCAAGGACCTAAGTACAAACTTACATATTCGGCTGAAACTCACCCGATTTACTTCTTCTCTTCGACTCTTCCGGTCTGCCCTTCACGCCACTGCCGCTGCCGATTGACCCTGTTACCGGCACTGCCCAATCCACCCTTCACTCACCGGCGTCCTCAGCCACCTTGCAGATCGCCGGCAATCCAAGCTAAAGTTGTTGCCGCCGCGCCCGACGAAGACACGAAGAAGACAGAGGCGCGATCGGGACCCAACGAGGGCAGACTCGCGATTTTTAGGTTTCCTTATCGGTTTATCGAGTTGGTTTAGGATCCAATAGATCAACAACCCATTAACCCTAAAACCTATTAACCAGTAACCCTAAGGGTTTAATCTAAACACATTAAAGGTTCAACTTGGACTGGGGGCCATGGCCCCCCCGGGCCCCTTAATACATCCGCCCCTGACTAAGTGGGAGGAGTATCTGAATCACTTTCGAACGTCTCGACTCGTTCCGATGCACACTCAATTACGGACGCTGCTTGTACGAATGCTGCAACATATTAGATTATTATAGACGTATTCAAAACATTATTAAATAATTATAATCAATATTATTTAAATATTAATTAAAATTATTTTAATATTTTAATTTAAAAATAATCAAAATTACTATAATTAAAATAAGTTATAAAGTATAAATTGTTTCAAAAAATTTTGAAAGAATTTTGCTAGATACTATTTGAATATTATTTTAAAAAATAAAAAAATCTTTTTTTTAATATATTTCCTATCTCATTAAAAATCTATCTAGGACACCTCATTAAAATAATTTTTTCGAGGACACCTCATTAAAATAATTTTTAAAAAATAATTTAGATATTTAATTTTTCAAATCTATTAATCTCGAACATGATCGAATCGGTCCTATAAAAATTTTATCATATCAGATCATAACGTATGATTTTAAATCATCACAAGTGCAAATGACTCATCACTTTATAATTCCATTAATTCTAGAGTTGTCTTACAATATATATCAATTATCCAGCTCCATTACACTAGTGGTATTATTATCATAATATTAAAATATATTTATCTTTATTATTTTAATGAATTAGTACAAGAATACAAGGAGAAGTATATTATTATGATTCTATTCTTCTCAAATATTGAAAGAAATAAAGCCTAAAGGAAAAGAAAAGAAGATATCATATGTTACAGAGATGTGTCGTTCGATACCCAAAATAAACCGGTTTTTTATATTGGTTATCGTAACGTTTATTAAGCAAACAGCACGAACGCGTTACAAGGCGCGAGATCTGCGAACGCCGGCGGTCCCTTGACCACTTCCCACTCCACGCTCTCCTCCGCCGCGCCGGCGGTGGCCACGTCTGCTAACGTCCCCACGCCGACGTGCAGGCCGCTCCCCACCACGTAGATCGTCCTCCTCCCCCCTTCGCGTCCCGCGTCGGGCCGCCCCGATCACCGCGTACGGCCGCCTCACGTCGCCGGGGACTCCCCCACCCGATACCGGTCGCCACCGGTCGGCCCCCTCGTCGTACGCCTTCACCCGCCCGTCGCCACACTCGGAGACGACGTAGAGCCGGCCGCCGGCGACGGCGCTCGACCCCGTCCAACCCTCCCGCATCCCCACCCGCATCTCCTCCCACGCGTCCCGATCCGCGTCATAGACGCCGCCCCGCGGCGAGGAGTCGAACGGCCAGGTCCAGCCCTCGGTGAGGTACATCCGCCGGCCCACCACCGCGGCGTCGTACCGCGCCATCCCGCGCCGCATCCCGGCGGCCGGGACCCACCTATCTGCCGCGGGATCGTAGCACTCCACCGCCGAGATCCCGCCGTCGCCGCCCCCCACCGCGAAGATCCGGCCCCCGATCGCGCCAGCGGAGAAGAAGCACCGCGGGGTGGGCATCGGTGCGGCGGCGCACCAGGAGTTCGTAGCGGCGCGGTAGGCGAGCGTGGTCTGCAGCGGGAACTGAGTATCCGACCGCATCCCTCCGAGGACGTAGAGCTCGCCGCGGCAAGGAAGGGCGGCGCAGGCGAAGGCCGGGGGGCAGAGCGGGCCGTCTCCCCCGCCGGAAGTGGCATCGGCGGGAGCACAAACCAGCGGCGGGTGCGCGGGTCGAGGGCTTGCCACTGCAGGCGGAGGGTGGCCCGATCGAAGGCGAAGACGAACAAGTACGGAAGCGACCGCTCGGCGGCTGCCTCCGCCTTGCTGCGGAGGAAGGTAGGGCTCGAGAGGGCGCGATTCCAGGCGTAGGAGACGGACCGGGCGAGCGGTTGGTAGGGGAAGGGCAAGTGGAGGAGGCACTGCTCTGCCACCTCATCGGGCAATCCTGGGATCAACTGGTCCCCTTCCGCCTCCACCAACCGTCGCCGCGGCACACTCTCCTCCTCTTCCTCCTCCCCCTCCACCGCCGTCGCCGCTGCCATCTCCACCGGCTCCGAGCGGGGAGGCATCGTCCCCAATTCGATCGAAATGGTAAGCGCTCTTCGATCCTAGTTAAAAATTTGATCTTTTTCTGCTCCTTTTCCTCAAGCAAATAGCAATACGCGTCTATATATAGAAGGATCCTTCGGATTAGGTTTAGGGAAATAGTGTATTTATATATAGCAATCAATCATGTGATGGGCTTCCAAAGAGAGACAAGAAAAAGCCAGAGAGGAGTGGTGGTGGTGCTGGTGGTGGTGCTTCTGGGTGGTGGTGGTGGTGGGGCCGCCGTCGTGGCGTGCACCGCCGGACCTACCGACTGCCAAAATTAGGGCCAAAGATCAAACTTTTGCATTTTGCTCCTATTTGTGAATGTGTATCATTTCACCCCTCAGACTTTTGATAATGGCTGTCTCAGTCTCACACAGCTGAGATTGTGTTTGAAAAATGATCATCGTTTCATTCTTGGAATTTTGGAGGAGAGAACGGTAAAGTTGACGGCCCATTAAAGATTGTGGGCCTTTGTGGCTCATCGATGTGATGGTGAACAGCAGTGCCCAACAGTTGTTCGACAAAATTTCCCCAAGGAGGCAGTGGATCATCAGCCTAGCTCTTCTTCTTCCCAAAGATGCCCGACAGGTGTTCGGGGAAATGACTGAAAGAGCATATGATGATAGGATCTCATCCGAGATTCGAGTTCCATCATTTGCCGGATGGATACCGGAGAATTGTGTAGTCCACAGTGCTATCATGGGGACAACAATGGACTGGTGACGACGACAGTAGAGTGTTCAATTAGTAGTCTTATCTTTAGTTCCTAGATCCCTGGGTTTCTTGAGCAGAATGATTCATGCTGGTGGAATAATTTGGTCAGGAAAGAAAAAATTCAGTGGGTTCCGGGGTAAAGGTCAAGGCATGAGTTGATAAGTTGCCATGATTTTGAGCAAGTGGATGGGTTCCACTAAACCTAATTCCCGCTTTACGGGTCGGTTTGGCTCAGGATTATTGAGTTCTGGTTGAATATGAGGCTTACTCGAACTCGCAAGTTGTTGAGGGCAAATCAAGTGGTGTACATGACACTAGTAAGGTTGAGTTGAAAGCTATGAGAATTTGAGATTTAGAATGCCTCTGCCTTTTGTGAGCATGAAGTGCTCTGGTATTAGTCGGGTGCTTTGTTTGATTTGATCTTGCCATGTTGATTATCGTCTGGATGATCGAGTGTTGTTTTGCCACTATGTGATGGTGCCAGATTGCTCAAACTTTTTATCACGACAACTTAACCAACTAGATGCCCCTTGTCATGACCTTAAACTCAGGCCATTGGATGACCGAAACACTCTACCCTACTTTATAGTATTACATACTCGTGATTCTCCATATCTCAAAATCAAGATCTTAGCAATAACTTAGCAAGCTAACACCTTCTTCACGAACAATAATTTGATAGACAATGAACTAGTTCATCGATCCATCGAATTCAGACAGCTGGGCATTTGTTGTTTGAGCACACCTGGTGGTTGACATGTTTCTTTAAGGAGGGCAGACAGGGAGAATGAACTTGTAGAATTGAATGAATGGTTCGAATCTTTTAATCCGATATTGTTTCTGAATAGAACACATGATTACACCATTTTTAACAGGTAGAGAGAGGCCAACAACAAGTCTGTTGAGGGAACATGAGATGACAAGGCTTTGGGATCTTGCCTTCAAATCTGCAGCCATTCCTGTGGAGACTGATGAGATCTGCTGGCAAACACAAGGTCAGTTGGTAAAAAAACCCATCAGATTTTGTTTCATTGCATATAATTTATATAGTTTCTTTCTTCCATTAAACATATATAAAAGTTGCTGTGATAGGGTATCATTGTTTGTTTAATGGTGCTTTACTGTAGATTCTCTTATTTTACTATCAAAATTATTTTGAAAAGAAAAACTCTTAAATATTTCATTAGTAGGTGAATAATTTAGAAGATAGGTATTCTGTTTGGGAGGTTTTTAGCATCAGTTAATCGTCTTCCATGCTTGTTTCAGGGCTTTAAAATATAGTTCCATGAAATTAATGATTGCTCATTGTTTAGTAGTTTGAAATATTCCACTCTGTGTTTTTTTTTATTATAGAAGATTATATATTATTTATTTTGATTAAGAGTAGCCATGTATATATATTGTGATTGAAGTTTGTAGATAACTCAAAATAATAACACTTTAAATTTTATACTTAGCCTTAATTTTATCTTTTTTATTTCTTTTACACTTTATAAATGAGGCAACATCAACATTTTTTAGGGGACACTACTTTACAAGATACCCTAATTTATGTAGATTGTGAAGGCTTTTGAGGAATAGAAACTTCCATGAAAGTTGTCAAAATTGTATTCTACTTACACTCATCGTCCCACATAATCATGAACTATGAACCCTAGAATTTGCTTGAACCCTACATTAGGATGAAACTCAAGCATTTTTTAAGCATTTTAACAACCAAAAGCAAGCCTAACTATGCAATCAATTATGATAGGTTCATTATTTTATTGCCTTGTGTTATTTGTTTTTATTTGCTTGATAAATATGAAGTATTCTTTATTTTTAGTCCATAGTGAACAACAAAAATAACCATAAATTTTGCCTCAATTAAAGGACTTAATGAATCCTATTAGAGGACAAATCTTTCACTAAATCATTGACCTAATCCAAAGGATTATTATTATTATTATTTCCATTGTTTATGCTTCAATTGTCTTTTAACATTTATTTTTGTGTTAGTTTAATTTTCTAATTTACTATTGTTGTTTTCTAATCAAGTTGTTTTTTTGGGACTAACTAAACTTTTCATAATAATTTGCAATATTTGATTTTATTCTTTATTAAATGATATTAGGATTATAATTGATCTATATAATTTGAAAAAAAAATCTCTATAAAAACCTAAAATTAAATTGAATATCGACTTTAAGACTTTTTTTTTAAAAAGGCGTTCACAAATCTCTCATAAAATTAGCATTATAGATATTCAAGCAAGGTGGAATCCACCACCTCAGCGATCCCACGGTCTCAAATAAATCGAGAAGCTGCAGTTGGTCACAACGGAGGAGGACATTGCCTCGGCTTCGTCGAGATTCGATTACTTCAGCAAATCTACTCCGTCGTAACCAACTAACTGTGCTCCGGGAGTAGCATTATAGATATTCAAATTTCTAAACAATGGTGAAAAATCCTTCTAATTCAACTCAGTTATCGCCGATTAAACAATTATCGATAGGATTCTCCTAATTAATAACTTAGGTTTAGTTAAGCTTATTTGTAACTGGGCCCTTTCAAATTGGGTTGGGCCCGACATCAGAGGCCACCAATTAAATTAGGCAGGCTGGCTCATGCCAGGTTCGAATTAGTCTGCGGGTTGAAATTTTTTTTTTAATTTAAAATTAAAATAGAAAAGTCAATAGGTTCACCTAATCCGCAATTCATGGGTTGAGTTGGTATCATCTAAATTTTATAATTCACCTTCGGTTGGATTGGGTTGGAAATTTCTCAGCCAACCAGATGATGATTTTTGGTGGGCCGACCCATCCAACTGCAAGTTGGTCCGTCTGATAGCTCTAAATATTAGCGTTATAGAAATTCAAAGTTAAAAATTCTTCGAATTCAATTCATTTATCGCTAGATCAAGCAATTATTGATAGGATTCTCCTAATTAATAACTTAGGTTTAGTTAAGCTTATTTCTAACTGGGCCCTTTCAAATTGGGCTGGGCCCAACATCAGAGCCACCAATCAAGTTGTCCAATAGCTACAGTTGTGCAGTCTAAATTAATTTAATATATTTTTTAGTTTGTAATTTAGTTATTTTTATTTTGAATAAATCTTTTATTCATGGATTTTTTATTCTTTTTAAAAACACTTTTGCAATAATATTCTTATAGCGTCTTGGATTAAATATATCACAAAACTTTGACATTTGATTATAGAATCTTTTAAGAATTTAATTAGCAAGTTTACTAATTAATACTTAAAATTATGAAATGAGATGATAAGTAGCTTAAGAAATATTAGATTAGATGCAAGGAACTCAAATAGAGGTACAACGATGTGTATATGAGCATCGATATAGAGAGCTACAACAAAGGAGAGATATATGTAGACCTATAATTGTTATGATATAGTCTATCACACCTAGTGGGATAAAATTTGATGGTTGTTGTTATAATTGCAAGATAGAACTAGCATTTGTTTACACCACACATTGAGGTGAGTGAAAGGATGATAGCACTTGAGGCATAGTTGAGTTGGTTACGATGGAGCAGAATCAAATTGTTGAAGTGGATAAGGGTCGAATATCGACGAAGCCGAGGCAATGCTCTCCTTTGTCGTAGCCAACTGCAATTTCTTGATTTACTTCTTTAAGTTTGATTACATATAGATGGTCGTGAGGCCGACTATGTGGAGTCGTTGGGGTGACGAATTTCACCTTTTGCTGAAGAGTGAAATGATGATATATGAAGAAACTTGAAGAGCTTTGTGAATTAGAGGAACCGAGGACCTAACATGGATGGTAGCCCGGGGCGCCTTGAGGTGGACTTATGAGGAGTGAAGGATGACATAGTGCATTTGAAAGAGCGAAGGTCTATGTACTCAAGGGCAACGATGAGAATCGCTCAAGGTTGAAGACTCGAAAGCAATATGAGCTATGAGAAGTTACGAGAGAATCTAATTTTGAGGTTCGTAAACCTTTAGGTAACATCATTAGGATTTAAACTGCCTAGTAGGTTGTAGAAGGTCTTCAACCAAGGGATAATAGGTTTATGATGATGCCAATCAATATCTCCAAGCAAATTCAATCGATTGAGGGCGAAACTCAGCTAATTAGAGTTTGAATAACAAATATTTATATTTGAGCTACAATCAACTAAAATTGTATCTAGTTAATGGATGGAATTTTCAATCAACTACCCCAATTAGAATTCAAGGCATTTTACATAAAGTCATTGAAGCATGTTTGATACAAACATTGAATGTTGTTTGGCTTTTTAAAGGTCCACAAAAGCAAATGTGATCTTAATAACTCTCCAAGGGCTTTAATTCCTCTACAAGTTCGTAACAATTCTTCGCTTCAAAGTGAACCGTCTGAAGATCCCCAAAATTCAATGTGCGTGTAAAGAAACCCTCAACCCCCTACGGTAAGATATGGATAAAAAAGTGTAAAGAACCCCTCCACCAAATTTCACTTTGAACTCGAAAGAAGTAAATCAATTATCGTACTCCTTGAATTAATCAAGAACCGAACTTAGAAAGAAAAAAAAAACATAAGAGAGATAGAGCTATCAAATTCATGAACGCTTTGTTTGAAAGGAGGTGAGAGAGCTTCTGGGACATAATTGAGTTGGTTACGATGAAGTAGAGATGTTGAAGTGGACAAGAGTCGAATTTCGACGAAGTCAAGACAATGCCCTCCTTCGTCCTGGTCAACTGCAACTTTCTGATTTACCTCCTCACATATGATCGTGAGACTTATGTTGGGCTGTTGGGATGATTTCCACCTTTATGCTGAAGAAGGGAGGAGGTGAGGGAAGGGGAAGAAAGGGTAAATAAGGAAAAGGGAACTTTGAATCTTGTTTGGAAAGGAGTGAGGGAAAATGAGGAAAGGGTAGGAAAGTGTAAATTTTAACCTTCCTTACTTATGAAAAAGAAGATTTTCTTACACTCTAATTTGAGGTGTAAGAAAAGGAAAGACAACTTTAAATATTGTTTGTTTCAATTTTATCTTTATTTTAAACTATTAATTCTTAAATAATTTATTTAATCTAAATTTTTTAAATTTCTCTTGTTGAGCGTGATCTTTTCATCTCTTTTTTATATCAGTAAATTTTTATAGAAATATATATAAAAATATTGATTTATTCTTTATCGTACCAAAGTATACAAATTCTATATTTTACATGTTTGTTGTATGTCTATTTATTATTTTAAAATTTTTTTATTTATTTAAGTGTAAATATTAATTTTAGTTGATATGTAGTTTTAGTAAGAAAAATCTTATATTAATTTAATAAAATATACATATTTTTTTCACATGTAAATTTATTTTAAAAAGTAAAAATATTTTTATAATTTTATATATTTAATTTTTATTTCTTTTTCTTTCCTCTCAAATAATATAATACATAATACGTTAATCAATCTTTCTTTTGATCTTTTCAAATAAGAAAAGCATAAATATATTTTTTTCTTTCCCTCCCTTTCTCTTTCGTTGAATCTTTTTCATCCCAATCAAACGGAACGGAAGTAGTTGGAGGCGCCTCTCCCCTCTATCGCATCGCACTGTTGCTTGGCGATCGGTTTCAAATCGCTGTCATGGGCACGTGGCCTTTGATGGCGTGAACGAGACGCCCCACTTCCTCCTCGATGTGGAAAAAAAAAAAGTCATCCCGGACAATAGTACAATGGTAGGATTTCCATTATGATTCAGAAATTCATGATTTATTTTCAATTATGACGTATTTATAAATTTTTTTTTTTAAATAGGAAACGTAATCAAAAGATGTTGGACATCTGGATTGACCGTCGTATACGCTTTCTGATTTATCCTGATGGTCGGTAGAAAATTTCTGTGGGACTGGACCGATCACTCTCAGGGATTGAATCTGATTAGGATTTATTATTTTTTTTAAAAAAAATCCTTTTTTAATTCTCACTGAATTTTACACATATCGCTGTCAACTAGATAAAAGTGGAGCTCCTGCTATTCATAAAACACCCAGATACTTCTTCATTACGGGCGTTTTTTCGCCAATTAATTAATTCATACCGACTTAATTGAAATAAATTAAATCGATCGAAATTTGCCATTAAAATTGAATAAATCAAATTGATATAAAATGGATGATTATTATTATTTTGGCAATCAGATATTTAATTCTTGTGAACTAATTAATTTCGAGATAGAGAATTCGATTCTACACTTTATCTATTAAGTAAATTCAAAAAGTATGGTGACTTCTGATATGACGATCTAATATCATCAGTAAGTCGTCACTAGAGGCTCTTATCACCACATTAAATTGGTTGTTGATTGATATTACATCATCAATCGATTATTATGAGATAGACGGTTGCACTAATCTATTTTCGTATCGTATTTGATTTGTGAAGGTTAGTCAACTGTATTATTTGATTGTTTATTTCGTCAAAACTCATAAATTTAGATTAGCAATCAATTGATGGTAACGTCGATTGTTATTTGAAATTTTATAATCGAGAGAGTCAAATAAATTGAAATAATGTTGATTGAAAAAAATAAATTTCTTAATTAATCGATCAGTTATTTCAGTTTAGTCGAAATGTTATATACCCCCTACTTCCCCTATTCTTAATTATTATCATTTAATTTTTTTTTAATATCAAAACAGCATTCGACATGTTGCTGATTAAAATAATTTAAATTTGATTAAAATTATTTTAATTTAATTAAAATCACATTGATAATAATTTAATCAAAATTACTTTAATATTTTGAATAATTCAATCTAGGTACCAGAATCAAGTCGTATAGGATGATTAAGCTGAAATAATGTTTTAAGGGTCAAAAATAAGTGGCACAATATGATCTAGATATAGCAACTATATATATATATATATGGATAAAAATCAAAAAGATTTTTTTTAATCATTCATGTAGATTTAATTCTATTCATGTACGTTTGTAATTATTATGAAATTATATTTATTATAATATGGATTTGATTTATTTATTTAATATTTATATGATAGTAATTATGAAATCGTAATTATATATATATATGTAGCTTTACGATTTTGTAACTATTAAAATGTATGTAGCTATTATAATGCATTGGATTCAAAATTTAGGGTGAAGATTTAAGAGGAGATAATAATGAGAATAAGCAATTAAGTAATTAAACACAACTAAATAGTAGGATGAATATATTTTTGATAAAAAAATAAAAATGAAAACCCTTGAGATAGATATGGAGACTTTTTTATTTTTGCCTTTTATATTTCTATATAATTGAAAAAATGATAAATCTCAGATAAAAAATTAATTTTATAAAATAGATAGAGATTGTTAATGGCACAATATATGATATATGTTAATTACATTTAATATTTATGTTGTATCAGTTATAAAATCATAATTTTTATAATATATATAGTATTTATGATTTTGTAGCTATTAAAATATATATGACTGTTACAGTTTCTTAGTTATTATAATATATCCGACCGATTTAGAATTTAAATGGAAGATTTAGAAAGATAATAATGAGGATAGTATTGAAAGATATTTAAGTAATTATATACGATTAAATAATAGGACAAATATATTTTTGATAAAAAAATTAAAATGACACGTCCTTTTGATAATATGGAAGAAAGATGATTTTTTTATTTTTACCCATTATATTTTTATATAATTGAAGAAGCGTATAAAATTAGATTAGATTTTGAGAGATAGCTAATGATATATCTTAATGACATTTAATATTTATGATTGTAATAGTTATAAAATTATAATTTTTATAACATATATAATTGTTACGATTTCATAATGATTAAAACATATGTAGTTGTTATAATTTCGTAACGGTTATAATGCATTCAATCGATTTAAAAAATTAAAAATTTAAAAAGAGATAATAATAAAAATAATATTAAAAAAATAATTAAATAATTAATTATATACGATTAAGACAATTAAGTAATTATGTATAATTAAATAATGAGATAGATATTTCTAGTTTTTGACTCTTATACATCAATATAATTGATGAAGAAGCATATAAAGTCAAATCAAATTATGGAAGACAGCTAATGGCACAATAAAAGACACCGCAAGTTGGCCCGATTTCTAACCGTACGATCAGCCACCGACGCTCCTGATTAGACTGGGCGGGTAAGTGGACCAACCCGATCCGCTACCCAGCTCGGCGCGTTGGAAGCGTCCACGTGGCGAGACTCTACTGGCCGCGTATGTTTCCAAATGCCAAGCCAAAGAGTCGTCAAGTCCGAAATTGACTAATTTGCCCTCGGGTGGACTCCACCGTTATATCAAGACTACCACGCTTCGGCTTCGCCCCTTCCTTCTTTCCTCAGGGACGAGGGAAAGAAAGCTCCTCTCTCCTCTTCTCATCTACGCCTCGTTTTTCCGTCGGTTGTCGGCGGATTTCTTCTCCGCACCGGCGAATCTGATGGAAATGGGTTCAGTTGCGCGGCCGGAGGAGACCATTTTCCGATCTAAGCTGCCGGACATCGAGATCAACAACAATATTCCTCTCCACACCTACTGCTTCAAGCGGCTGGCGGAGTTCGCCGACCGGCCGTGCGTCATCGACGGCGCCACCGGCAGCGTGCTCACCTACGCCCAAGTGGAAGCTTCAGCCCGCCGCTTCGCGGCGGGGCTGCATAGCGTCGGAATCGGGCGCGGAGATGTGTTCATGATCCTGCTTCGGAACTCGGTCGAGTTCGTCATCGCGTTCCTCGCCGCCTCCTTCCGGGGGGCCGTCGCCACCACGGCGAATCCGTTCTACACGCCTGGAGAGATCCACAAGCAGGCGGATGGCTCCGGCACGCGCCTCATCATCACTGAGTCCTGCTATGTGGACAAGATCCGTGACTACGCGGCAGATCGCGGCGTCACTATCGTTGCGGTCGGCGATGGTCCCGTCCCTGATGGCTGCCACGCCTTCGCCGACCTTCTGGCTTCCGACGCCGGCGCGCTGCCGGAGGTCGAGTTCGATCCGGACGACGTGGTGGCGCTGCCGTACTCGTCGGGCACCACTGGGCTGCCCAAGGGCGTGATGCTCACGCACCGCAGCCTGGTCACCAGCATCGCCCAGCAGGTGGACGGCGAAAACCCCAACCTCAACTTCTGTCCCGACGACGTCCTCCTCTGCGTCCTCCCCCTCTTCCACATCTACTCCCTCAACTCTGTCCTCCTCTGCAGCCTCCGCGTCGGCGCCGCCATCCTCATCCTGCGGCGGTTCGAGGTCGGCCCGCTGCTTGAGCTGGTCCAGCGCTTCAGGATCACAATCGCGCCCTTGGTGCCGCCCATCGTCCTGGAGTTCGTGAAGAGCCCGCTCGTCGACAGCTTCGACCTCTCGTCGATAAGAATGGTCATGTCCGGCGCCGCCCCGATGGGCAAGGAGGTTGAGGAAAAATTCATGGCCAAGCTTCCCAATGCCAGGCTGGGCCAGGTGAGGCCTCTACTCTTTTTCTTCATCATACCGCACAAGCTTAAAAAAAGTAACGATAAGCTTCGACTTTTCGCGATGCCTTACCCTTGGACCAAGTCATTACTTGCTCCACTCAGCTCCAGCTCAAACAGATCGTGCGATTCCTGCACAGATCTAGCAAAAGGATTTTGCAGTGAACCGGAGCTCACGCGTCAATTTTCTTCATCTTGTTCAAATCTGACAGGGCTATGGGATGACGGAAGCCGGGCCGGTGCTGTCGATGTGCTTGGCATTTGCCAAGGCACCGTTCGAGGTGAAGTCGGGCGCCTGCGGCACCGTCGTGAGGAACGCCGAGATGAAGATCGTCGACCCGGAGACGGGGGCGGCGTTGGGGCGGAACCAGCGAGGCGAGATCTGCATCAGAGGTGCCCAAATCATGAAAGGTGAGCAGGGCACACTTTATGCTGCACTTTGCCATTCATACATGCTTTAATGTCAATTATGCCACGATTGTTTGGTAGGACTGCCAAGATTCTTTACATTTTATACAAAGATTATTCAAAATTCTCTGAATAGAGTTATGATCAAACATCCTAAACCTCTTCATCACTGCTAAAATAAACATTGTGCGAGCTATTGAGTAATCTAATCTACAGTCCAAAGAAAAATAGGTTCCAATCTGGAGGAGCAACAAGCAAGGGGTAGTTTCTTTTAGGGTTAATTCTCTCCTTTTGTGTGGAACAGATGGAGTTGTCTTTCGAGTAGGCGTGGGAGTTAAACCTCACTATAACTTAAAGAGATGTGTCTGAAGTGTGCCTGACTCTTTAGGATCTAGACATTGCGTTTCTCTCAGGTGTTTGTTGGAAAACTACTGCAATTTAGGAGGATTGTTTGGGTATCCGAGAAGGTGACTTGGTTGATTTTTGTGAGTATATCTATCTGAACCTAAGCAATTCATAATAAGATTTGATATGATGTTGAAATTTGGTTCCTCACACAATGATTAATTAGATACCAAGATGAGTAGCTGTTGTTCTTCAAAATGATGTTCCCACAAAGATTAGATAAATGAAAAGATCACTATTCTTTTTACAAGGAAGATAATGAATGCATATCCAACAATGGAGGTAGGGAGATTTTGTGATTAACACATCAACTAACCGATGAATTTCATTATGTATGGTTAGACCTAGGAGTTGCTTATTGTGTAAGGACATTTCATTTTTTGTTAGGGCATGTACCAACTCGAAGGCGATCAACTCTTTCTTAGAACAGAAATAATCTAATGACTATATACAATGTTCGGTAGCTGGTTGTTCACCAAAAATGTGATGCGATTGAGACACAGCAGAGAAAAGATAGTGGACCTCAATTAAAAGATCACATATTAAGGCAAGTGTTGCTTTTGTCCACTTGATTGTCCCATATCATACATATACATCTACTCAAGAAGCATGTCATAGCCAAGTATTTCATTAGTGGCAAATTTGATTTAGCTACATCTATTCGATTCGATTACCTGCTCGAGATGCTGTCTTTTTGTCATCTGGTCACCCATGGCTATCAAAGTTCCTGATTGATGGTTCTAATCAGACAAGTCTATTCCTAATTGGAAACAATGGGTACACAATTCACCCCTTCATGTGACAGGCCAACAATCTTAATCCAAGTTAGGTATTGGTCAACAATCATTTTGTGAGGTAGGCTTGACAAAGGTGAAACACCAATTAGTCGTTGAGAAATTTTCATTTTGTCCCCTAAAATTTACCTTCTTTCGCAAAATACCTCCAGAGGTGTTATTTTTAAACTTTATACTACACTGATCCTTATCAATTGAACTAATCTACATTCTTCATTAAGCTGGGACCCCTGAATCTCAGAGAAATTGCAAGAAGTAGGTTCCTATCATTTTTCACTTTAATATTCAAACTTCTGACAGATTGATATTTGAGGTCGAAATGTTTATGGCTTCTGTTCAGGAATAGCCTGATCTGATCAGATTCTTTGCTTTTTAATATTAAAATAAATTTAGATATATGGGTTGTTTAATTTTCCTACAAAAAGCAACTCCTGTCAAATGACAATGCTTGTTTGGTGCAATGTCTTAGTCAACTATACTGTTCTTTAATGATATGAGTATCTATCACATCAGTTTTCAATTAAATAAAGTGATAGGGTCAATGGTTAAGGGAGAAATGAGGGCAGTTCGAAATCTCTAGATGATATTTTGGTCAAGTCAAAACAAGGTTGACCTCAAGATTTCTATTGAACTTCATGCTCCTCTAATGGGGAGAAATGACACTATAGTTTCCTTAGATTACTGATTCAGTATGCTATTCAGGTTACATCAATGATCCAGAGGCCACAAGGAACACCATCGACAAGGACGGGTGGCTGCACACTGGGGATGTCGGTTATGTGGACGACGACGACGAGGTCTTCATCGTCGACCGGCTCAAGGAAATCATCAAGTACAAAGGCTTCCAGGTAGCTCCGGCTGAGCTCGAAGCACTACTTGTTACCCACCCTAAAATCGCCGATGCAGCTGTTGTCCCGTGAGTCTCCTCCACAACACATTGTTTGTTTCAATTGGCCTTGCGGGATTCGCGCACTAGATCTACCGAGCACAGGTCTGATAGTAATTGTCCTGTCGTGGGTTTGATTTTGCAGGATGAAAGATGAAATTGCTGGGGAAGTTCCTGTTGCTTTTGTTGTGCGGTCCAATGGCTCAAAAATCACCGAAGATGAGATCAAGCAGTACATCTCGAGACAGGTAAAACATCGCACAACGAGTTCTTGTTCATTTGTCGACCTTACATGTCTCTAATTCCATGACTTTTCATTCACCCCTTCAATACTAATATATCTTCTTTAAAAAAGATGAATCTGTCACTTTAGCGGTCTCATGGTCGGTCCTACGATCTATCTGTGAGGAGGTAAATCGAGAAATCAGTTGGTCACGACGGAAAAGGATATTAATACTAATATATCTATCTTTTGAGAAGTGATGTCCTGCCCGTCCTCCTGTTTATGATATCCGTCTGCGATTGAATGCGTGGGACGTCCAAATTACTTCAGGACTCTTTGACTTATTTTGACACACACTCAATCGTAGACGTGTACATAGGAAGACGTGCAATATATCATCTTCGTGTATTTTTTAATCATATTTTTTTTGATTTTTTATTTAATGTGCATATTTATTATTTTGTATTTATCGGTCATCCAAATTGTATTAGATACTATGGTGTCAGATTGCATTATTGACGGTCCTGAATGAGCTGGACCACACGTACCTAGTTGCTACCCTTGTAGCTTTGTGGGGTATGGGCGAGCTAGGTTAGGTACAATAATTTCAACGTGATTTATAAGGAGGCATAGGGGGCCCTTTGATTAAATTTTGATAGATGAATTAAGGCTCGGTTGGATTCACCCACCGACAATCAACAATCAATTCTTATCACCCGGACAATAGTGCAGACAGGGTACCTTCTCAACCTAAACTCTCTCTCGTAGCACATCCTCAATTACAATTATAAATAATTCATCATCTTATATTTTAATTATTATCTTATTATATTTAATATTATTAAATTTAAAATTTTTTACTTCTAATATTTTCTATCAATATTTAAATTTAATATTTATTCTTTCACCGTCTAATAATTTCCTCTTAGTGGTATCTAGGCTGGTTATTAATAAACAATCACATCTTGTCGAGTGCAATATTTCTAGAGGCTTCGATGGAGGTCAGTAGGTGGATCCCAGAACCAGTTGCAATCATTTTGGTGTTTCTTATTAAATTGTTTTCGTACTTTTAGGTTTTGGAAAAATGGCATGGCGAGTCTCTAATTAGGAATTTGATGAATGATTAAGGATTTTATTGTATTATTAAATAATAGGAAAATAATTACACTATCACCTTCTGAAATTACGTTAATCGTTATTGTTAGCAATCTCTTAGTTTAAATTTTGTCAAAATATCCTCATACTTTATAAACCCTAGTCAATTTGTATGCTTGTAAAACCATTTCGATGATACTAGGAGGGTAAATACCGGTTTTGATATGCAAGAAATTGAAATTTATCCCTTCTTTATACTTGGAAAAAAAAAGAAGAGGATTTATTTCTTCAAACTTTAATCATCTAAATTTGAACTTTCATTCCTTGCAGGTGGTTTTCTACAAAAGAATCAGCAAGGTTTTCTTCACTGAAGTCATCCCCAAGGCACCATCCGGCAAAATCTTGAGAAAGGATCTAAGAGCCAAGCTAGTTGAGCAATTCCCCATTGGCCCGTTTCCGTGATTGTTGCCCGGACTGCTAATGGGACCGTCGTCCACGACCACAGATACATAATCTATACTCCCCTAGATGCTGTGTCCTATTCCTCACAGAATACGCGCTTCCAAAATGAAACACAGCTAAGAATTCTTTGCACCTTGTTCATTTGTATTCGGTATAGCACTATTTGGTCTTTCTTCTCCATCGATAATATATGTTCTAAATTTGTGATGTTTTATGACATTGATGTGGATAAGTTATACAATATGACTTGTTACATTTGGTATCGTCAGTCAGTTTGTTGGTTATAGATATTTCACTTGTAAAAAACTTTGTTTAATTCATTGAACAATTGCAATATCTCTGATCCTCAAATTTGATGTTTGTTTTGAGACTTATAAATCTATGGCCAGCATGATTGTATTTTTATTTTATCTTTTTGTTCTATCATTTATTGGATTTGACAATAGGTTTATTAGCTAAGTGATAAATAAACTAATATTTCAGGATTATCTTCTTTAAATGACAACACGTCTATGTAAGTAACATTTCGTTATTATGCATTTTTTCTTGTTTAATCACATTTTGATTTCATAATACTTTGCATAATTATTCTAATTCTATTATTTTATTAACTTTACACTACAGATCTCATCCGCATTTATCCATCAAACATCAAGATATCTTTTATATTAATAATTTTTTTTATTCCATCTAACTATCATCATTCAACAAAAAAAATATATATTAAAATTAATATCATAATTAAAAAAATATAATTCAATAAAAATAAAATAAACATCTATCCAAATATATTAAAATTACCATCATAGTTAAAAAAATATAATTCAATAAAAATAGAATAAACATCTAGAAGTTGAAAAATAAAAATAGAAGATCAAACTTATTTAGATTTTTTAAATTAATTGCTAGTGAAATAAAAAAATATATATATATATAATATTCTAATACCCTACGCGCATAGTGCATGATAGAAAATTTCGAATGTCCGAAGTATTCTGAGTGCTCAAAACATGAACAATGTCATCATTATTTATTTATTTTATTTACGATTAAATCATTTAAGATTTTTTCTTTAAAATTTACAAGTTAAGTTCTAATATTAAACATAAAAAAATTTTAAAATAAAAAAAAAATTAATTACTCACCAGGTGTGTCAAATAAGAAATGTAAAGATAACAACCCAATACACTTCCATGAGTAATTAATTTTTTTTATTTTAAAATTTTTATTTTTATTGTACTATATATCCTATAAACCAACCCCTTTTAAATGGTATAATTGTAAAAAAAATAAAAAATGACTGTTTACTTTCCAACGTCCGAAACACTTCCGGACATCCACAATTTTCTGTTGAGGATGAGGTATGCAAGTATCAAAATCTTATATATATATATAAATATTCATATCGGATATAAATAATTTTACTAGACCCACCTCTATATTCATATCCAAAATATTTTCATATCTGATTACTTAATTATTTAATCGGATCTAAAAAATCCTTTCATACCTTCCTCTATTCAAGTTGGATATCTTTCTATTGGGTTCGAAGAAAATTATCATCTCTACTTTACACCCAATAACTAACTAATACCTTTTTTTTTTTTTGACATTCTACTACTTTATATTATGACTACATTTAATCTTCTTAAAATCAGTTAATCGTCTTTTATCCAAGCACATGATAGACTAAGTATTTTCTATTCTACCGATTGAAGTTGCCCTTGGAATATATTTCTGATATTCAAAATTTAATTATATGTACAGAAGAAAAATAATGCATTTTCACTGAACAAACCCGTTCGATTTGGCCCCATTTTTTGTCGAATGCTTGTGTTCCTCTGCGTCGTAATGAGCAAATGCAGCATCCAGAGCCTGGTGAGAAGGAAACTAATGAGCAAGGGCGTTCAGAAGAAGGAAAACAGTGGTTGGGATGATGACGATTGAACAAAAAAGAAAATGAAGGGTTTTCAGAAAACATCGATACAGAAGTGAATAACGAAAATTTAGGATTTCCCTTAGATGCTTATGCATGTTATAAGCTTTGTTTATTTATTTATTGGTGAATCTAAGAAGTATGTATTTGGGTTTCAAATAAGCTTAAATATCAGCTACAATATGACGGTTAGGAACTAGCAATTTTGGAGGACTTCGATATGGAGGATATACCTGAAGCATGGGCTGAATAAGAAGAGAGGTCTGATGCCGGAAATCCGACTGCACATCCTTTATAGCCTGCAAATGCAGAGGAAGCAAATGCAAAATACAGTTAGCTTTTCAGATACATAGAAGAAAGGAAAAGAAAAAGAAACTTTACGTGCAAAAGTAGAATTCCTAGAAGTGAAAACGAAATCGCAAGATTCAAAACACGATAGCAAGGTCAGAAATTTGAAATGGAAATTCCTCCGAGATGGTAAAGATTGGCACAAACAAAAAAGAAACTTCCGTGGAATCGCACCCACCCCATGATTAATTGGCGTAAGTTGGATACTTAGTGCCAATTAAAAAAAAACAGATGGCACAAACAAGGATGGCAAGGACAGGTTGCCTCTACATTTCTTGGAAAAAAATAGATGATTTGCAAAGGAGTATATGCATAGGTAAGTATAAATTTCACAAAAAAAAAACTTTTCGTTAACCATCACCGCCAAATCTCGATGAAACAAGCAAATTGAAATTTAGAACGATGTCTCTCTTTATTATAATCAATGTATATGCTACATGAATGTAATGTTACCTTGAGCTTCTGATAGATATCAGCCATAGCACTCTTCAGCCTAAGAACCTAATTCAAATAATGTATCAGATAAATAGTTTAAAGAATTCGTAGGTTCTGAATAGGCTCAAAGATGAGGTAAATCAGATGGAGAAAGTTAAAAACTAATGAAAGAAACACTTAAAGCAGAATATAATGTAAAGCGAACTTACGAAATATGTGAATGTTCTAGGTGAATTTGTTACCAGGTAGTTTAGAATATTATCATGCTCGAGGGAATACCCAAAAAGTAATTGATGACAAAAACTAACCGATGATAAAAATTAATAAAATTGTGAAGCCCATAGCAGGAAATGAGATGTTACCTTATTATATAGGTGTGCAGTCGTGATTGGATAAGATGACCAAAAGTGTCAAAGTAACTCCTGAATTGACACGCAATGCTAAAACAAAAGCAAGGTGTAAGAGTTGTTCTCTAATCTAATGACAGGAACAAACCATTAAAAATCTTCAGATGGAAAAACTTGCAGTATAGAAGTCAATGCAATCCTATACACTAAGGGCTCGTTCGGTTGGAATGATAGAAAAATTTAAACAATGATGGAGAGGTATGGATGGATGAAGATTAATTGATCCTATTTCGCTTGTTTGTTTGAACTGAGAGATGGATGAAAATGATCCATCTCTCTAATCCATCCTTTCACATGTTAAGTTGGAATGATAAGCCAAACAACAGACAACTAAATTTGAAAAAAAAATAAGAATACCACCCTTTTCTCTATAACTCCTATCCTCTCTTCTCTCTTTAAAAAAATTTAGTAAAATTGAATACTTTATAATTTTTCTTAAACAAACTTTTAAAATTCTTAATCTAAATGTGTAATCATCTATTGTCTAAAAACATTTGTCAATCGTAATTGATTAATAATATTTTTTTCAGGTAGCAGACCATTGATACTATGGATGGCAGATGTTGGTGTCAAGGCAAAGGACTGCATTGTTCTTGTAAACACATGAATGGCACCAGCGGTAAAATAATTCCAATCAGGTTAATTCACAGATCGGATGTGGGAAAAAACTGAAGGTTAAATTAGAATCTATATCCTTCAACTTATCCATTGATTCAACCTTCCAACTAACAACTGAACGAATAGATATATGGGCCCACCCATCCTCTTATTCATTTTATCCATTCAAATGAACAAGCTCTTATAGTTGGAGAACTACTAGGGTACATGATCAAACAAATTGGAAAATTTTCATGCAACTAATACTAGTATAAAATCTTTCAGGAATCAATGTACATATGCTTCATGCAATATTAAAGTTTTAACGAAACTCACAAGCATAATTTCATCTTTATTCCTTCTAGGTAATCTATCAAGGACGCTTTCCTGAGAATTCTCCAAGATTGTATCTGGTAATCTGCTGGGTAAGCCCACTAAGAACCTAAGCTCATACCAGTGAGTGAGTTAGGTTTTCCTGCTCCATACAATAGTGATAATTTATGAACATGAAAATTAAATGATACAGGCAAAAAGCATTTCTCTAAAACAAAGGTCAGCATTGAATTTGACAGTGTGATCAAGAGCACAATCCAATAAGTAAAGCCTCTTGAACAGTGAGGATCTAGCCACAATAATTACCCCTTTCACATATGATATGCATTACATGACTCAGACAATAATATTGAGGTCTTGTTTATGGCTAGGGAAGATCCAACCCTTGCGCATTAGTTTCATTGTCAGATCCACAAAAGGGAAAGATTGCAAGTACAAGGATCATTCAATTATGGAAAGAATGAAAAGTGAAAGAAGCTAAAGGAATTTGGCAGGGAATGACATTAAGATAAGCAATATTTGCGAAGTTGCTGAACTCAAAAGTAGTAAGCGAAAAGAATGAGTAAAAAGCATACTTTTGTGTAAGTGGGCCTTTTCTTGTGCTGATGAACTCTGGAAACTCTAGGCAAACAATGGGCCTTTTCTTGTGCTGATGAAAGTAGTTTTTTATTGAAAAAGTAAAAACAGTTATAATGTTAGAATTTGATCCATGAATGCAAAAGTTTTTTCTAACTATTAATTGTGGCTGTAATACTTCTTTATCAAATTCAACCTATGTTTGGTAGGGGTGATAATCCTAACAAAAGCTTGTTATTAACTTAATAATTCCAACAGTAAACAACATAAGTCCGACAATTTTTTTAAAAAAACAAGGGTGTAACAAAGTGACATGATCAGGATACGACTTTTGCCCAGCTCCATGGAAAGCTGAATCGATATCCTTCAATGACATTGGCTTCCTTGAAGGACCAGCTTTTAAGGTTTCTTTTGAACTAGAAGTAGAAACATTCTGCAAGAATAAGATGTATAGGTAACTGAATAACAATTAAGATAAAACAACTGAACTTCACCAAATATGCAATCCTTGAGTAAGTGTGGCTTTGAAGGTCTGAGGATTTTTTTTCTCTTTTCTTCTGCACCTGATGGATAACACCAACAATAAGCAGCAATTACCTACTCGTGAATAGACAATGGTTCCTAACAGCGACAATCCAACTGAGGCATCCAATTTGCAGTGCATAACTGAAACTTCTTTGGTGTATAAGAATACATCCAATGTCAGAAAATGCCATGGCACTAAAAGGTTTCTTTATGACTAATTATTTTCAAATACCAAAAGGCTCAAGTAAATGAAATGGAACAATTGTTCATCCCTTTGTCCACTGCATTTCTTTTCCTTAATCATGCACAAAAAGGGTACACCCTGCTGCTTCAGTAACAACTCATTAAGGTTACATTAACAACTTGTTATTAAGCAGGTCCAAATCAGAATCACCGTGGGGTCATTCCACACAACTAGAACCAAAAGATAACGACCTCGGAAAAAAAACTCCATCAGTACTGGCAGTAGTTTCAGTTATATTATCTTCATAATCCCGGAAATCTGCAGTCCTCGATCATCTGAGGAATGAAACAACCACCCGGACGAGCAAAAGAATGACAAAAATAAAAGATCTGATGGAGAGCAATCGCCAAAGCATTAGGATCAACCAGTCACTGAACTCTAGCAGGTGGACGCAGAGAACCTATGTCATTAATCTCTGTTATTCGGAACCTAAAGTGATCCAAGTACAAGTCCAAACCGATCAACTACATCCCCCTGATTAGATGTCCAAATTCAAGTAAAACCTCCGCAAAAATGAAATATTTAAGAAAAATCCGATCTAAGTTCTTCCTAAATGTAACTTGAAGAGGAGACAGAGGATCGATCCAGTTTCTCACCTTAACATAACGCCTCGACTTCTCCATTCCCATTCACCAGAAAGAACCAAAGATTTCGATCCCAAGAAAACAAGATCGGCCCCCGTGCCACGGAAGTCAAAGCTAAAGTATTTCCGACTCGAACTGGTTCGTATTAACGAAGCAAAATGCCACGACTCTCGACACCGACCAACTTTAAAAAAAAAAAATGGAATCGAATAAGAAATCCCACCAGGGGTAGTAGCTCAGATCTTGCGGCGGTCGGGTGCAGTTGAGGAAGAGGCCTGGCCGCTGGATCGAGGATCTCGGCGACGAAGGGAGGTGAGCGAGGTGGGCGGTGGAGGTCGAGGCGGGGAAGGTGCGAATCATGATGCGCCGCAATTAAATCTAAACAATTGCTTATTTAAAAAGAGCTTAACTTGGATTAAGAGTTAAATTAAAGATAACAACTGCTTATTTAAGAAAAAGCATACCTTTGTGCAAGTGTAAAATAGAATGGAATGGTAGTAGAACTCATGAAATAGTATGATTAGTGGAATATTTTATTTCATTCAGTGTAATGGATTTTTATAGCCGTTGGAATTTTGAAATATACTTAATACAATAAACATGTTTAATTTGTTTAGTGCAAGATGTCTAAATGATATACAGCATGAAAAAATACAATATGAAATCAACATTATACACTCAATTACATAGTTGTGGGTCCCATTCGGACCCACTGCATGCAATGTGTCATGTTGATTTCATACTGTATTTTTTTCATGCTGCATATTATTGCTCTTACAAAAACTCATATCCAATTCTTCTTGAGAGTTGATTAATTTCGAGACGGACGATCCGATTCTATATTTGAAATATTCGACCCAACTAACATGATTCTCCAAACATATTTGGTCCGATCGATAAAAATTTGATATTTCTTATGTTCTTAACTTGTTCAGTTTGCTTAATTATTTATAGCTTAACTAGTCAAGTCAATTTGCTTAATATTCAAACATTCGAGTTATCTAATTTACCCATCTATTTGGATTGTCTTTTATCTATCTTTACTTTTGAAGTATAGAGTCTTGAAATTGTATGTCTTTGTAGGAGCAAACAAAACTTCCATAAAATCAATTTTTAATTAAATAATAAAAATGTATAATTTTTTATTAACCTGATTAAATTTTTATTTAAAATTTAACTATCAATCAAATTAATTAATTTTATATGAATTCAATTTATTTAATTTTAATGATAAAAAAATTCAATTTATTTGATTTAGAATAGATTGATTTTGTTACAACCGAATGGTCAATCATGTTTAAGAGAATAAATAGTTGAAAATATTGAAAGAAAAAATAATTTTTAAACAATTTTCATAGTCAAAAAATTTAAAAAAAAAGTTGATAAAATTTCCATGAGATTTTAGTCTCATATCTAAACTTTTAGTAAAATGTTAGACTCGGCAAGAGTACCATATACTTTGCATATGATTTGCACACGATGATTCAGTGTTACGTGCAATGGACATGAGGAATGTAGACTCACAATCTTGTACACACACCGTGTTTTTTTTTTTTGAATCCGATAAAAATTTTCTATTGACCATCAAAATAAATTCAAAAAAACATAAAATGATCCCACAATCTTGTCAAACTTTTTTAAAATTAATTACATTGGACAAAAACCTTTACTAGGCGTTGATCCAGATGTTTGTTTATGTTACTCATGTCAAATCATTTGCACTGTACCCCATGAGAAACACACCATGCTTGATACGAGAACAGATATCTTGGGCGTATATTAAGTAACGAATGCAACTCAGTTTATGTTAAGAAAAATATATATTGCTACCTCAACGATTCCTCTGGAGTCGATCTCACAGATACGGAGATAATTTATTCAAGTACACAAGCATCAAGCGCATAATGAAATCGACACCATATCATCACCTCCTAGGATTGATCCATGACCATTACGCTAATAATACCATACATCTACCATTTGTGCTGCGCCCTGAGGGCAACTCAGTTTATATTAAGGATTCCATGATAAGAGGTGTATAGTATTACCAGATATCTCATTCGGCAGCCTACAGCAAGAACAAAAAAAATACATAGCTGGTGAAAAGTTCTGGGCTTCCTAAGGGCTTACAGTTGTTGGAACAAAATTGTGATCAATATCTATACAAAGCACAAAAAAGTGCTCCGGTGAAAATTGAATGGGTAGAACTAGAAGTTATGAATCTCTTTGACAACAATCTTCCTTCTCTAACCAATGAATAAATTTAGATATGCAAAGAAAAAATGTTTCTGGTATCTTGTTGCCAGAATGAACTGCCAATGAGGAAAAAATGTCTAGAAGAAACCTGCGGGTGTTAGATTTCGCTAATGTTCGTAGAAACATGGCGCCCCATACTTCTGGTGCCAAGCTAATAGCTCGCCTCAGGGAGCAAAACCCATTGACCAATCTTGTTGCTAAAGCGTCTTTCTGCCAACATAGAAAAACAATACCGATGTAAGAAATTGAAAGGAAAACAAAAACTTGGAAAAAGTGATGCTACAAAATCTCACTCTGAAATCTTTGAATGACCAAAATTGTGAACGATATTCTAAACTGATTTTTTTTTTTTGCAAAAACTGTAAAAAAAAAACATGAAGCTTAACTTTATGAAGCGGCTTTTATATATGGCACTTGCTGCACTAATGACAAGCCAGTTTGGCTGGTTTCATATAATGCCATAGTTTAATTTTGTAACACGACCATGTTTGATCATAATTGATGCTACATGTCAGTTATAGCATGTCGCATATGGTTGTAGCAAATGCTACTAGTTCGTTATATTAGGTGTCACAGTTTAGTTGAAGTGATACGGTTTGATTTTGTTGTAAACTGGCACACTAAAAGTTGTTGTTGAATTACAGAGGGTGTCATGATTTGATTAATGTACCACATTTTGATTTTGTTGTATATTGATACAATAGGTAGGTGCTACCATAGTTTGTAGAATCTCAATCTAGTATGATCCAGAAACACCAAATCGTTCTTGGATCGTGTAGAATCGTTTTTTATGATGGAATCAGAGCAGGATTGGTGGGATCAGAGCAGGATCGGTATGATCCTACATTACAAATGATTCTACACATTCTTTTTTGGGGGTTGCTTTATTGGTCTTTAAACTGGATCATCTTGTGAACCAAGGGAACATTCTTGAGGTTGAATGTGATTATTATTATTATTGTGTTAGTAGAAATTTTATAATCTTGTATTTTGTGATATGAAAATATAAATATTATTTAGTATTATTGTGTTAGAATGGTAGTTAAATTACTAGTTAATTTAAATTTATACATGTAATAATATCATCTGTAGTGTCAAGTGTCGACGATTGTATGTATATGTAAAATTATTAATTTATTTATATACAAAATGATCTTTTTAAACATTTTTTTAATTATTAATTATGTACTATAAAATTTCTAAGTGTTTTTGATAGGATGGTACGATTTTACGATCCAATCCCGATAGATCCGATCCTGACCCTAAATCGATCTTACATAGGATCACGATAATACAAAACATGGGCGCTAAAGTTCAGTTATAATTGGTGCCACAACTTGATTGGAAAAACCCACAGTTTGGTTTTCCTATACAATGGGAAAGTTCAATTTTGCAAGGTGCTACAACTTGATTACGCAGGTGGCCACAGTCTAGTATAACAAAACCAGTATGCTTTGAGATTAGTGTTGCACGTGTCATTTTATGAAAACCCTTTGACTAGATCTTTGGTGCAATGGCTATCATATAAGTTCTATCCGGAAAAATGAATAGCAGGTTTAAGTAAAAGAAGAAAAAAATGCAATGAGATCACTTTGCTGGGATCCACCATAGAGGGGTCAAGACTTAAGCTACTGTAGTTTGTAAGAATGTTCAAACTGATACTGAATCTTTAAGGTTACCAGAAAAACCATGGTGAAAACTTAACTGGTGTTAATAGTTGGAGTGACTAACCTCGAGCTCAGAACTTTCCGTTGTCTTTTGGCTGTCAAACATGCATGACAAGCCTGCTGCTTCTTCAATAAAAGTGTCTGCAGCTTTGAGAATATCTTGAACCAGAAAAACCCGAACTCTCCAACCTTTTTCTGACAACACAAAATTGAGCAAATCCTCTGTGGAAGCAACCACAGAACGCATGTCAAACCCTTTCTGCAACAAAGTGGCTTCATTTTCTGTTTCAGCTGATTGTTCAGAGATAGCTGATATCTGAAGGCACCAATCAACATTAGTAACGTGTCAATGAAAACTGTACTTGGAACAATATTTTAAACAATAAGGACTAATTAAGATTTCCAGGAAAATGCAAACTACTGCAACAAATCAGGCAGGAGAATAGGAAATTATCATGGGCCAAACTGTCTTACTAAAATTTAATCCTATAGATTTTCTGGAATTTGCCAAGTCATGCCTATTATCCACATGATGAGAAGTAATAATCCAATATCAGAGAATAACATAGTGCAGTATAAAATTTTATGCCTAAAACATTCTTCTTCTGATATTACCCAAAGAAAAGATTCTTGTACACAGTTTCTAAGTTTCCATGGTTTCTAAGTTTCTAAGAGGTCATTGTGCTGATTGCAAGCAATAGCACTAAAAACCATGCCATCTACAAAAAATGAATCCAACTCAACACAGAAAAATCATTCTTAATCCACATCCTGATTTAACAACAGAAATAGATCATAAAAGAGCATATTAACAGACAGAATAAATTAATTAGATAAGTACTATTTTTTACTTTATAATCGGGTAATGAAAGTAATAAAAAAAGGCTTTAAGTAATGAAGAATCAAGGAAAAGAAAGCGTGGGTTCATGTTTTCTTCTCACCAGACGCTCCAGCCGATTCCAGCGAATAGAGCCATTGCTTCGTATAAGCAGTTCCCTCAGTATTCTCCTCATATCGGGGTTTGGGTCTGCAAGAAGTCTCCCTATCACATAAGGATATGCACTTTCGACGACTTTAAAACTTGGATCCAATGCTTTAGCAGTCCCTTCCAAGGACCCCAATGCCCTGATAACCAGTGCATAATCAGGAGGCAAAGAGAAGTCGAACTCATACATGATATCATATAATTGATCCATTATCCCCTGCAGAGAATTGCAAATTCTTTTCTGTAAAATAATTGCTTCAGCCTTTGGGAGGATCAGCCATTAAGTTGATGATTTAACAATCAGGATCAGAATCTACATGCAGATAGAATGCATTCTTCCTACAAATCTGCCTTTCCAGTTTACTCCAAGAAAGAGTTTCGAGGTTCAAGGGCATAGTATGATTTGCATGGATGAAATAAATTTCTCAAATGATAGGTTACAATATGATCCAGAATGAGCAAATTATTGTCAGCAAAATGAGCTAGGATGATTAATTTAAAAAATCCAAAATGCAGCCATAAAAGGTTCTCTCCTTAAGATCTTAAAATCAACTGCTAGGATAATAGTTAGTTGGTCAAAAGATGACAACCACAAATAAACTAAGCAAACTAGTGTTATTCATGTCATTTTTCCTGCAGAAATAAGAAAGTAGAGCATCCAAAAAAAAGATGATAACCATAAAAAAAACTACACAATATTAATCTATATGGCCTTTGCCAATGAAGTTTTGATTCTCTCTAACTTTATACTTGAGTAAAGATTTGAGTAAAACACTAGAATAAACTTTTCAAGAGCATAAAGGTCCCAAGACACATATATATTACCATGAGACAATAAACTAACCTGAAAATCATTTGAATGTCTAGATCCTTCCTCACCAAATGATTCATGCAGTGCATCTGCAACTGACTGAATATCTGTCCCATCAGGAATAAATCCCAGGGAAAGGAAGTCATTTGCCAAGCCTGATGAGTCACGATTGACATAGTGTACAAGCTGAATATGTAATGATATCTGCTTGAGTTAGATACTAAGAGAGAAGAAAAACTATTTTATTCTAAGGAAACAACTTGTAGGTGAAGATTAATAATAAAAAAAGGCAATCCGGTGCACGAAGCTCCCCGTCAATGTGAAATCCCAAGGGAGAATAAAACCAAATTGGGTCTATTGTATGCGACCTTACCTTACATTTTGTAAGAGGTTGTGTACAACAAAAGATGAAAAAAATATCCGATTATAGAAATCTCATGATTCATAAGATAATGGATTACGACGAACTCCTATTTTACACCTTGACAGTGGTATTGTATTTTTACAGATATTTCACCCAAACAAGACATTGTTAGTACCATAATTTACAATTTTCATTTCAAAACAAAATTACATCTGCTCCATTCAATAAGCCACTGGACCTTTATGAGATATTCAAGGACACATAATCTATGGTCCAAAATCCACTGTTGCATAGCCTTCTAATAATCATAATATGCACCATGTAGTTTCTTATCAATGTCCATTATACCTTGGTTTAGAAACTCTATTGTCTTATGGGTGTCCTAATTTCCCAGTAGTTACCAAAAACTAAACCAATCTGGCATTTGTTATAGGATCCTCTACATGGCGATCACACAATAATTAATAATGTTTAAAATCATCTCGGTTGTGCCAGCACTTTCAAATATGCCATAATTTGGTACTAACATTAGAAGGGTACTAATGATAGCAGCAAAGGCATTCACAGATCTATCTATGGCATTTGCATCTGTGAATGGTGTTATGTAGCTGGGAGGGTCTAAAATGGGAGATTATTCAACCAACACATCCCATTTCCAAATGAAGATGTTATAGTTTAGTTGATCAATTTGAGCTCGGTACTAGGATCATACTGAATCTAAAACCAATGGTTAGAGTTGGTGACCTAAGCTCACTAGCACAAGATTTTAGGAAACATGAACAGAAACATAAACAAACAAAACACAGATCTGATTAAAGCATATTCCAAACTAGGAAAAAACTTCAGATCAAACCAGTAACTGCAATTCCATGTGACAAGGATAAACACCATCTCAAAGCAATCAAACACATTAACAATATAATTTCTGAACAAGTAACAAGAGCAATTTCTAATGCAACACAATACACATGATCTAAGATATCACTTGCATAAGGTATCAATTCATTGAACTTATCATAAATTCCAGAATCCACTAATAAATTATAGATGCTGGACAAACAAGAACTAGTGATTTGTTAGTAGTGACATATAATGTAGCTCACCATTTGGATAAGTCCTACACGGAAGTGGCGGGGAATATCACCCATCATACCAAAATCAAAATATGCTAGAGATCCACTCTCAGTGACCACAAGATTTCCAGGGTGAGGATCAGCATGAAAGTATCCTTCTTCAAGCAATTGCCGCAATGAACAGTACAGCCCCTGAAGTTGGTAAAAATATTAGCATAAGCCAATAAGTTAAAATTGAGAGAAAATAGACTAATCTAATAGGAGTAAATGACTACTGTGAAATCTATTCCTATGATGTGCTGATGCTCATGAGACAACCTTTCCTCTCCCAAAATGAACTAACCTCATCAGATTTAATAATGATGATTGGCGAGGCTTCACCTAACCATAGTTTGCACTTTAGGATGTTTAATGGATAAGTTGAATTCTCCATGTATGTTTGATAGCAATTAGAAGGTTGGTCAACAAGAAAATATTAATATATGTATCTTAATGCTGTTTAAGTATTTACATCTATTTTTAAAATTTAATCAAACACTTTGTTCGGATAGACTTAGTTGTGTAGTTACACCAAGTGATGGCCAGTGTTTAAAAGCCCACCTCCAAGGTGCACCCTGCCAGTATTTTCAGGCTTTAGAATCAAGAAAAAAGGGAAAGAAAATAACTCAAAATTTTCACACTGGAAAATTTTCAGCCCTAGCATGTTATATTTTATCATACCACTATATGGAAAAGAAGAATAAATATGCATGATAAGGAGAACACTCCTTACAAGAGGTTACACTGTGACAAACGAAATGAGTGATGTTTATACTATAAATTCAAGACAACATCAATGCACGACATCCCTTTGTAAAAGGTTACGGATATAATTTTCTGATTGCAGTAGAAATACTACTTTCTTAAATCAAAGAGGTATCAGAAATACAGAGTACCTTCACTAGTTTTTATATGAACATTAAAAAACCAGTGCACTCTACTCTTGTCTGTTTCGTCCATACAGCTCTAAACTACATTGAAACTGTTATGCAATGATATATAAACAACTAATTTGACTGGAATATAATAACCCATGCATCATCCCATATATGTTTTCTTGCTGGAACGAAATATGGGATATTATGAAGCATCAAAAAGTACAGATTCAAATTTCCCCTTCAGGATATGCAATTGAATTAAACTATCAAACAGAAATGACAATATAGAATGCTCAGAATTACTTGATCGATTAACTGTTTCCGATTCAAATTAGCTTTGTTTATACGATGAGCATCTGTCAGCTTGATTCCATCTATCCACTCCATTGTAAGCAGAGCCTTCCGTGTGAAATTCCAGTAGATCTTAGGAACTTTGATGGATTCTGTTCTAGGATTATCATGACTATTAGCTGTGATATAAGCTGAAGTTGGATAAATAAAGCAAGAAGTTCTAAGCCATGGAAGAAACAAAGCATCAGTAACACTTAAATGTAAGGAAATGGATAATGCAGAATAAATAAATAAATTTAGCAAATAAAACAGAATCGTGAAGAAAATAAATGTCATAATTAAAAAGAATCAAAGAGACATGAAATTTATTAAATAAATCGTGTAAGAAACTACATTGAACTTTTGTATTTGAGCAATCAATATAGGTATGCACCATGACCCCCATTGTAGTGCCCCAATGTAGTCAAAGTAATGGGGGAATAATATATTAGCTTGGCATGTGCCTCAAGTTATCTGATTGTAACAACCATCTCTATCAACAAAAGAGCCCCTGTGATGAAATGGATAAGAGGTAATTCATCAAGTGATATGCGCACTATCCATTCACGGTATTCCACAAGTTAAGGATTCAGTATCAGCAGCATCACAATCTAGCATTTTCATGGGGCATGCCAATTAGCTACTTCTGACTATGATATCATATTCATTGGATCACAAAATGGATGAAAATAGATAAAGTAAAGATATATATCTAAGGTAAAAACATTATGTGTAATACAACTTGGAAGTGATAATAGCTGTTCCAAGGCTTATTGATTTCTTGATCACTCCTATGAGGCATTCCAGAATCCTCAATACTGACAGAAGAACCTCACATTTGGCTAATTATACAAGAAAAGTAGATGCAATTAACCAAGAATCAAACAAATTGGCCATTTTCTATCAAATTAAGTTGATTACCTTCTATCACACACAAATCAACCACAAAAGCAGGAGACGAAGCAAGAGGGGAAAATGGATGATAAAGTTCAGTCCAGGTGGGATGTGAGGTTTGCATCAAGGATGAGAGGAAAATTGCACGGAGACTTAGCACAGATGCTAAGGTGAGCAACAAAGCTTGTAGTACAATGACAGTCAATAAATTTAGCAGTAAAAGCAATCGGCGACAAATCTCTAATTGACGCATGAGGTGAAGCCTCAAACAAGGCATTGGCAACAAAGCTCTAGTTGGGGCATGAGACAAAGCCTTAAACAAGGCGCATGTATATGGATTGTGGACAAATACTTTACAGTAAGGACGAGAGGCATAATGCACAGAGGATTGGCTCAAAATTTAAAGTGAGCAATGAAGCTCACAGTATGATGATGGCCAACAATTCAGCAACAGGTGCAATCAGCAGCAAAGCTCTATAGTGGGTGCATGCAATAAAAACTCAAAAAGTGATGCAAGAAGATGGACAAAGTTCCTTTAGGACTCATCAAACCAAAATCACACTGAAGTTTTATATATTAAGTTATACTTCATTAATACATTTATTTGATACTATTAATTAATCCCATTATCTATTGAATACTTTCATAGTTAAAACATTCCTAACAATTCTAATTGTTTTTTCTTCTGTACATAAACACAATGTAACAGTAGCATCACTCAAATTCCTTTTTGTTATAACCAACAGACACCCAAATAGTGTCCATGTCAACTAAACTTGGGTCAAAATAAAAAAAAATTTTAAAAAAAAAAGCTAAAGTTAAAAAGATCTAATTATGCAAATGCTTGAACAAAAAGAAAAAGGTTAAATGAAACTGCTCTGAACTTACTTGATGCATAGAGGGAAGCAAATCTTTCTGCATTTTGTGCTTCCAGGATGTAATCAATTTCATCAAACATGTGTCTAACCTATTCATTGTCAGACCAGATCAGAAGCATGTTATAGGCAACAATATAACAGCAAGGCTTTGACTACAGAGGACACAAAAAAGTAACCACCAGAATATAACATGGGTGTCAAGCTTCAAAAGATCTAAATAATTAGCATCATACCTATCCTGCAGAAAATTGTAATACATAAGCAAGAAATTTACACTAAAAGTGAGCCATAAGTTCTATCCTTTATCATTTATTTATCTTATGTCATTAAGATTATTTTTTCTCTCCCATTTGTTATATGACTAGATTTTCCTAACCTTAACTTACAGGTTTTCTGAGAAGAGCCAAATAGACAAGCATCATGATTAGCGAATATTTAGTCTATTGTGATTGCAAAGTGTAGAATAGAAACCAGATCTGACTTTTGGAACTTGGAAGAGAAAATGACTCTACAGTGATCAGAATAGGTTTTTCCCTGGCAGAGATGGGATTCAGGTTATTCCACTATCAAGAAATTACTTTAGTTAGTCAATTTGTTATTCGAAAATAGCTTTTTGTTACCAACTAGGATCAACTAGGGTCTGGTACAGTTTTAACAATTTTTTAACTTTATATTTCTAAAAGGAACTTTAATTAGATTTTATTGTTAAATCATGTTTTTGAGTTTTTTATATGGAAACTAACTCAACCCCAAAAATCTAAAAACCTGAAACCCACGTCCAAGGTTGATAAAAAAATTTGAATTTTGCAATTCGTTAGGTTTAGCCGCATCCTTGGATTTTTTGAATGCCTGTAGTTTTACAATTAGTAAATTTCACAAAGCCAATATTATTAATTCAAAACAGATTCAATACAAGGGATCTTAACCTTTTATAGGCAGGTAATGAGGTTAGTTCTTGTAAAAGTACCTCTTAATTACCTAAACCCTTCAACAAATTCCCAAATGAATCTAAAAAACTTTTTTTTTAAAATCTAAACGAGCTCCCAAATAAATCTAAACATCCTTTTAAATGTTTTTTTTTAAAAACCACTAACTAAATCTCCCTTTTAAAGAATCCCTGGCTATGTCTGTCACACCCTCAAGGAATGAAAGTTGCAATATGCCTTTCAGAAAGGGAATTTAGAACCTGTGGACAGAAGATCCTAGTAAAAAATTCAAGCAATGTCAGTACCTGTCATTACAATGGCAATCGAGTAATAAAGTTCTATAGTCCATTTAGAGACTTCTGCCAAATTAACATCTCAATTTCAGTATAGGCACTCAAACTTATTCAAGAGATTACCTAAAAGAGAATACAAAAATCAAAGACACATAGAAACATCAGAAAGATAAGTGGAAATCAATACATAGTAACAAGGATCATGCTCACCATCTCATTGACAGCTACCAAGAGATCTTTGCGAGCCTTCGCAAATCGTTTCAATTGCCCCCCAATCATATGAAACAATAGCGCGTCGAGGGTCAGAAAAAAACTCATGCCAGGTCTTTGTACTTTGACAGCTACCAGCTCCCCAGAATGCAGATGAGCTGCATGACTTGATATATCAAAGGGATGGTGTTTAACCTCAGAGATTCCAGAAAATTTAGACCTCCATAATGGGAGTTAACAAAGACATTCGCATTGATATAGATTGCTAACCTTTATAAACTTGACCCAAGGATGCTGCTGCAATTGGTTTTGGACTTATATCTGCAAAGGTTTGATTAATTGGAAGTCCCAACTGAGATTCAATAGACTTGATTGCATCAATAGTAGAATATGGCGGTATTTGATCCTGAATTTAAAAAATGAAATCAAATATAGATTAAGAAATGTTAAATGAAAGTATTAAAACCGGAGTTAGAATAACAAGGATGCATAATGGCTTCAAGCTCATTTAGTAAGCCATATAAAGTCTCCTGTAGGACATGCCCAAGCCTAATCATCTGCTAGTGTTCGCAAGCATAAATATGTTGTATTGTGACTCATTATGTAATTCAGAATCAAATGCATAAAGTTGAAGTTCACTAATTTCTTTCTGTAAATGTATTGGCTTCTAAATACCTGTAGCTTGGAAAGCTCTTGACAATAAGCACTGGGTAATATATCAGATCGTGTGCTAAGTGCTTGCCCAAGCTGCAAAAAAGGAAAAATACAAGAGTTATTTACATGTTCCACAGTAGGCAAATAATGTGTTAAAGTGCATCATGGCCTGGCAAGCAGCTGAAAGATATAAAAATGTAAAATCCAATGTTTAAACTAGTCAATTACAAAAGGAACAAATAAATAAGCTCCAGTTCTTTTTTATAGGAAAGCCAGCCAGCCACAAGCAAGATTGGATGCAAAAAATAACCACACCTATCATATATATATCTAGGAAGGTCAAGATGCACAAGCAAGCACAGTTATCCAAAGAAAAAGCTAGTTCTGTTCTTCAATAATTTTGCCATACATCAGATAAGCATTTTAAATTTTTTTTCCTATATACTTCTCAAACAAATGATCAAGTCATCAAACTCCTGAAACAGGATACTTTTCTTTTTTTTTTTTTTTTCACACTATAGCCAGTTATAAAAAGAAAAGTAGATATAATAACAAAGAATCACACTATAGCCAGTTATCTAAGATCAAAAAGTTATCTATTGTAATATGCTCATAATTCATGCTATGGTAGTTGCCAATTTTTCAAAAAAAAAACATTAATAATCAAAATATTGAAATTTTAGTACCACCAGTCAAAAAGCACATGAGTCTGAAAATAGCACACTTAATTCATTACAATTGGTTGATAGACTAAGCAGTATTGTATAAGGATCCAAGCCAATCATTGAGATCAGACATTGTATGGTTAGCAAATTTAGAAAATACTAATCATGTTACAAAATTGAGAAACGATCCTGAGCAGCTGTCATCAAGCTCCTAAAGGATTATCCAATCCTCTATTACAGATAATTGTGTACAAAAGGTGTAGTTGCCAGTTGCAGGCATGTAGACAAAATGGATATCATTAACCAGAAAACTTCTGCACAAAGACAATAATAGAAATGCCCTTTTCTAAATAATCAATAAACTCAGTAGTAGAGTTAACTTTGACAATCAATAGTCATGGATGCCCAATAAGAGCCATTCATGATAGGAAAGAGAAAGACAAATAAATAATAATATGAATGGAAGGGAAAAAATAAAACTTTAAGTGGATTACCTTAATATAGAAAGGGCCTAAGCGAATGAGAGCCTCCCTAAACTGGAAAAAAAAAAAATACAATTAAACTAATTTCCAGTGAAATTTAAAAAAATATTGAAATATGGACAACAAACAAGTATATAAAAACAACCTGCAGATTATTTACTACTGATTTTTGGTTTTATCCAGGTCAAAATTAAGCTCGGTGGAAAGATATGAGTGACCAAGATAAACCATTTACAAAAATCTCTCCACCATCTTTTTACTCGCTTATTCGTGCCCAAAAAAATAAAATGCTATGAATAAGACTAGCCTAAATATACAATACCGTGTAGTAGAGTTAGTATTTACTTATGATAAGGTAGTAAGACTGCTATTTACTGAACAGGGACAGGTGGACAGGTAATAAGACATCCAATTATGGGCAGTCGATAGTAGACGGTGTTTCCTATGTTGATACAACATTGTATGATATATTACACTATAAAAATAATTATTCTCTGTTAATATAGTACAGTATGGTGTGCAGTATGTACTGGTCCAACTGATAATGTAGATCATCCATTTCACTGATATTTTGAATATAGAGTCTAAATAACTTAACTCCGCCCACGACAAATTAAACCCGTCATGGCCGGTCCCCGGAAGTCTAAATAAGGAGGAGGGCTGCGTTAGGTTGTCAGCCAGTGTCAAACTAAGACAAATGTTCAATGAATGGATCGATTAAACTATTGTGTTAATGCTAGGTTGTTCCCCGGAAGGAATGCATCACAAGGTCTGATTGTAACATCTCGGCAAGAACCGCTACATTTTCAAAACTCAAGTGTAGTGATAAATATGCAAGAGTTCGCATTGTAGGGCTCGACTGTAATATATTTGCAAGGACTGCTACATCTCCATGAAAACTTGTGTAGTGTTAAATAGACAAAAATTCTCTCACCATAGGTTATATAAGAATAAATATTATAGAAAAATTAATAGTCTAAGATTTAGAACATAGAACATAAGAACCCTCACTAATAAAGCATGGAAGTAATAGATACAATGATTAGGAGAAGAATTAATATTTTATGTGTACAAGAGACAAAGTGAATAGGCGAGAAGGCAAAGATGATAAAGAACTCGAGTTTTAAGTTATGGTACATAAGAAAAAGTAAAACAAGAAATAAAGTAAGTATTATTATAGATAGTTCGTTAAAAGATGAAGTTATAAGAGTAGTTAGAAAGGAAGATAGAATTATACCTATCAAGATAGTAATGAAAAAAAAAATCTATGAACATCATTAGCATATATGCATGTCAAGCAAAATTAAATGAAGATACCAAATCAAGATTTTGAGACGACCAAATCAAGGTTTTGGCAGAAGTACAAAATATTCTGTAAATGAAATGATTTTAATAGGAGGCGATCTAAATAGGCATGTCGGAGTGGAAAATGAGGAATATGAGAGCGTGCATGGAGGTTATGGGTTTGAAACAAGAAATGAAGAAGGGAAAACTATATTAGATTTTGCGATAACATATGACTTTTTACTAGCTAAAACGTTTTTTAAGAAAAGAGAAGAACATTTGATCACGTTTAAAAGTAAGAATAATAAATCACAAATTGACTTTCTTATAGTTAGGTAAAAAGATAGAAAAATTTATAAAGATTGCAAGGTCATTCCTGGAAAAAACATAACTACCCAACATAGGTTAGTAGTATTGGATACATGCCTCAAGCATAGTATCAATAGAAAGAAAATATACACAACTCCTAGAATTAAGTAGTGGAAGTTAAAAGATGGAAAGCAAAACATATTTAAGGAGAAGGTAGGAGTACAAGTATTAGGTGAAATATACGGTGACTCTAATACAACATGAGATAAGATGGTATCAAAGTTGAAAATAGTAATCAAGAATGTACTCGGTGAGTCAAAGGGGAATGAGAAAGTACAAGAGAAAGTGAAGAAAAAACGAACAACCTATAAGGAATTATATATTTGTAAGAATAAGAAAAACTTTAAAAAATATATACAAGAGACAAGAAAGAGACTAAGAAAGTAATGAATGAAACTTTTGAATGGTTATATCAAAAATTAAATACAAAAGAAGAAAAAAGAAACATTTATAAAATAGTTAAAATGAGAGAGAGAAAGATAAAAGATCTTATCTAAATAAGATGTATTAAAGATTAATGCAATAGGGTACTAGTAAATCATAGAGAAATAAGGTATTTTCATCAAATTTTTAATGAAGGTTTGGGTGACCAACTTAACTTAGGTAATTTAAGTAGGTAAAATGAGTATAGAAAATTTAAATTTTTATCGTAAAATTCAAACTTTAAAAGTAAAACAAGCTTTACATAGGATGCAAAATAGAAAAACTGTTAGACCAGATGATATTCTGATAGAGATATGGTAGTGTCTAGGGAAATACAGTATTGAATGACTTACAAAATTATTTAATATGATATTGAAAACGAAAAAAAATATCTGATCAATGAGGGTAAGTACTCTAGTACCCTTATATAAGAATAAGGGGGGCGTACAAAATTGTGCAAACTATAGGGGTATTAAATTAATGAGTCATACCATAAAATTTTTGAAAAAAATAATAAAAAAGAATTAAGGAAACCACGGTGACCAAAAATCAATTTGGGTTCATGCCTGGAATATCAACAATAGAAGCTATGCATCTTCTCGGGCAACTAATTGAAAAATATCGGGAGTAAAAGCAAGATCTACACATAATATTCATTGACTTAGAAAAAACTTATTATTGAGTCTCAAGAGAAATTATATGGAGAATTCTAAAAGAGAGAGGTGTTAGCGTAGCATATATTGAACTAGATGTAACAACCAGAGTGAAGACTTCAGGCGGTTTAACTGAAATATTTCCAATAAAGATAAGGTTACAACGAGGATCAACTCTAAGTCTATCTTTTTACATTCAAGACATAGTACCGTGGTACATGTTTGCAAATGATATTGTTTTGGTAGATGAAACACGTGAAGGAGTAAATACTAAGATAGAATCTTTGTGAGAAACACTAGAAGTGAAAGATTTTAGACTTAATAGAATAAAGACAGAATATATGAAATTTATGTTTAGGAATATTAGACGTAATGAGACAATTATTAAAATAGGAGATGACGAGTTGCTTGGAACTAAGAGCTTTAAGTATTTATAATTATTTTTGCAAAAATGATAGATGAATTGAGAGAGATATCTTACATAAAATACAAACAGAATGGTTGAAATGGAGGAGAACGTCGGGTGTTTTATATAATCGTAAAGTACCTCTAAAACTTAAAAGGAATACAAAACGGTGGTTAGACATGTTATGTTATATAACACTGAATGTTGGGCTATGACTTGAGCACATGAGCAAAAAATAAGAGTTGCAAAGATAAAGATGTTAAGATGGATGTATGGGCATACGAAGATAGGCAGAATAAGAAATGAGAGCATTAGAGCGAAAGTCAGAGTTACATTTATTGAGGGAAAACTCTGAGAGACACATTTATGCATAGATGACCAATAAATACTCCAGTTAAGCGATGTGAAACTATGACAAATACGCACATCAAACGAGGAAAAAGAAGACCAAAAAAGACTTGGTTAACAATAATAAACTAAGATAAACTTTATTTAAGTATAGATGATGATATAGTAGAGGATAGAGCCTAATGGCATAGAAGAATATATATAGCCAACTCCACCTAGTGGGATAAGGCTCGTTGTTGTTGGTTGGGGTTGTAGAGTCTAAATAACTTATGAAATTATAGCAATATTCAACCTACCACAATACCAAGAAATTGACTTAGGGTAGAACACTTATACACTTCTACACCAACTTCAAATTACTTGTATTGACCCAACTTATGGCCAAAGTTACACACATCTGCACTTAGCCTGATCGCTGCCAAGAATTGTTGATATCTCCTTTGCCATTCTTTTTAGCATTAGTGACCAAAGCACACCGTACCCTTCATCTTCCTTTCTCTACAGGATGCAAATAAGTTCTTGAATCCTTGTCCACAACATAAACTAGTTTAATATGCAGGAAGCATTACAGGCATTCTTGTAGCTGTTGTATTCCCATTTTCATCTCTAAGTCATTCCTACAAGCTAAAGAGTAAATCTTTATACACAACAAATATTTTATTCAATATGCATTAATTTATATTCGCACATCAAACAGAGGTGAAAAAAAGACAAAACTGGCGTGATTAAGATTAGTAAAACTAGTATAAAATTTGGGAAGCTTCCACTACTCAAAAACGCAGTGTCCAGTTTAGAATTCTAATAAAAAAAAGATAAAGAGCTGAATCTGTTTATGAATTGCGATTAATTAGCAAACAGCAGGAAAAAGATGTTACAGAGGATGACTGGTTCACCTTGACAGCTCGCTTCCTTATATCTCGGACAAAGAAATGCCATACGGTCAGTTTGGCCAGGTAAAAGGAAATGATCGCCGCTCTATACAGCGCCAAGAAGGGACCAAACCGATGATAAGAAAACCAGGACTTGGATCCGTGGGCTCCGAGGATGTGCCTAAACTCCGTCTCCAACGACTCCTTGCGCAGCTTGGCGTACTCCGCCGACGGCCTCTCCCCATGGACACTCGTGAAGCCAGTGGAAAACCTAGAATCCCAATCAAAGTGAATGACACACGAACCAATAAACAGTCTGTTAAAGCATCGAAGACTCACTTCCGAATCAGAAGAAACGACCAACAACTCCCGATCCGGAGGCCATCTGAGGGTCTAATCAGCGAGCAGTCAGAGGAATCGGGCCGACGACAAAGATCTGAAAAACGAGCATTCTTGCAATGAGAGAGCGAGCGAGTCAAAGAAGGAAAAGGGAACGGGAGGAGGGTTACGAGGGGAGGGAAGATGTCTCCAGCGGCGGCGATTGAGGAGCAGCGGGCGGAAAGCATTCGTCATCGGCGAACCCTAATTGCTCGAACGCATCGGCCGAGGAGGAAGAGAAGCGATCGGAGAGAGGCGGGGAAGAGGAAGGGGAGGAGACTGCGAAGGGAAACCGCACCGCCTTGTGCTCGCCGCAGTGTCGGTGGCTGAACTCGCCGCAGCCGTGGCTGTTCTAAATACATGGACCGGACCCGACCCGACCGGATGGCTTCCAAATCGATTCAACCGACCGATTAATTGGAGATCCGAAATTCCGAATGCAGAAATAGTTCGACGACCGATGAAAATTTATTTAGCCCCATTTTAAAATAAATTATATCATAATTCGATAACAACTATATCTCATTCCATGAAACTCACTATTGTAGTATTGTGATTCCGAAATAATGATACGCGGTAAGACATCCAAGTTGTCCTAACCCCTGATTTCTAACTACGGTATATTTGTAAAAATTTTCTTCCAATCAAAGGATGCTGGCATATTTATAAGAATTTTCTTCGGGATGCGCTTCCAGATTTAAACTTCCGTGGACCGAATAGGCATGAAAAGTAAAATTTCATCAAAATAATAATAATAATAATGATATGCTACATAAAATAGTCAATTAGATTCTGTCAATTTTTCATTTTTATAAAACCCACTATTGTGGATCCTCTTTAAAATAAATTATATATTTAAAATAAATCCAGAATAAAACAAATGTTTTCCTTTAAATATTTTAAATTTTTAAAAGAGCATTTTGATGATTCTAACATTCTAAAATATTTTTTGAAATAGAAAATAACCGATATTCAGAAATTCAATTAGATTAATCCAAACTTTTAATTTTTTTAAAAAAAAATATTCATAATGGATTGATGTGTTATATCACAAATCTAATATAATAAATTTAAAAATCTACTGAAACAATCGTTTTAATACATAACAATAACAATAGACCGTTAATGAAAGAACAATCAACAAATAAATATATATATATATTGATAAATGTAAAAGTTAATTATCTAATTTGAATATTCCAGTGTGATTCAATAAATTATCATTATTTTTTGAAAAAGAATAATCAATTAATCTGAATTAACTGATTTTATATTGATTCGATTTTAATAACAAACTTGGATCAATTCAATTTCAACAAGTTCGATTGGATTTTAATCGAATATTCAAGCTTAAGTATATATTGAAATCTGATTAAATTTGAATTTGACCTATAATTAAATATTAAAATAAAATCATTATTTTTATATAAGTTCAATTCATTCAAAATTGTCTAGTTCGACTCTATGCCAAATACAATTTCAACTATGGAAGTCACTAAAACAATAAAAGAGTTTTTTTTTTCTTTACAGTATAAGAAGCCCACAAAGTTATGCTAGTAATTGACTTATTGTATCAAATTCCCGGAACATATTCAATTACAAGCTTTTTAAAAAAAAGTGTAGATGTTTGAATCGATCAATATCTTGAAGGTCAACTTTAACTTTTGAGTGAGTATAAATTGTACTATGGATTTACCAATAGATGAATTAGAAAAAGGAACACTTCACATATAGTCGTGAGACCGATCGTATGGAGCCGTTATGACGAATTACACCTTTTTGCATAAGAGAAAAAGGGACACTTAGATTACTAAAAAAACAAGTGTAGATTCTCTAACCAAACTTTTTGCATACTAACAATTGCATTGTAAAGTTGCATAAACTCAATCCATTTGCAATACTTGAATGTGTACCATGGAAAATGGATGCAAACAGGAATAACAATTTCAAGAGAAAGAGAAGAAAAAAAACATCAACAATGATTTGCAATTTTACATACAAGTTGACAAGATGAAGAGGTTGATTGACAATTATACAGAATCATAAAGCCTAATGACTGATGGCTTCTAACAAGTGACTTGTATGAACTCTATCCAAGTTTGCTAGATGTTGAAACCCAAGTAGAAGTAATGCAACAGTCAGCAAAATATGTTTAGTTTGATATCATAGTGCCACTTTAAAGTAACACTGTTTAGGATAGAAGAAGCATGGTGTTGAAAGAAAAATAATAAATAGATAAATAAATAAATATGAAAACAAGGAAGAAAACACAATCTAATGTACTCGGAAGTTGGAACCATGGGCCAATTCTACCATGTTGTTCTTAAGCAACATCATCTAGGTTGTGTGGGTGGCAATATAAAAAATTTTGGAACTGAAGCTTTCGAGACATATTGATTGGCAACAGAGTGAATGAGAAACCATTTGTTGGTAGACATACAAGGTTGTTTTGATTCATCAAATGAACATTATATTCCTAAGAATAATGATGCAGAAGTTTATCGATATATCCACCAAGAAAACCAAGGTGTGATTAAACACAAAAACCCAAGGTGTGAAAAAACTAAAAGTGGAAATAAGTCTGAAAAAAACATGTTAAACCAGGATCCATGAGGAAATTTCAGTGTTTGTTAGTATGATTCAGAAACCCCAAAATAAAATGATGAATCAGTTCAGTAATTGGCTATGATGAAACAACTCAAACAGTTCAAATTTGTGCAAGAAATAAGAATGAACCCAAATATGTTAAAGAAGTGTTATCTCTGCTAAAATACTGTGAAAACATAAAATGATCGGCATTAATGCAGTGAAGCACATTCTTTAATCTTGGATGTTCATTTACAGTAGTTAAATCTCAGCAAGTATTGAGAATATATCTACTAGACTACCGATAAGATTGAACCTCCTATTTATGCCAGTTTCCTGAAAAAAATACAAACTATTTGAGAGATGCAAAATCAAGCAATGAGCTGAAAATGAGATTAACAAGGGCATTTCTTAGATATCTGGAAAAAAAATGTAGCTGTAAACACAGAACAGTTTGTCAAACGACAGAAATAATGCAGTTTGTGAGGTTCTTCTAAACTCAATTGTGTGATGTATATTATACTATTTGTTCTATTTGGGAGGAAAAAAGGTAATTCTAAGAAAAAAAATACATAGAACAGTTTGTCAAACAACAGAGTAATGCACTTTGTGAGGTTCTTCTAATCTCCACCGTTCACAATGTATATTACACTAATTGTTCTAGCGGGAAGGAAAAAAACAATCAACACCCTTAAACTTTATCAACTAGCAAGCACACATAGACAATTTAACTTTAAGACTTCACATAACACAGTTCATTATTATAATTTCAACAAAAAATTACATGCAAGTGGTCCAAGAAGAACAAAGAGAACAAGAGATAAAGAAACCCTAGTAAAGTGTTGTCGAAGCATACTATACAGGAAGGGATCATTCATGGCGAGCCAAGAAATGCATCCATAGTTCTCAGACCGCAGGAATATTGTCAAAGGAAAAGCCTTTATACCCCTTGTACGCATAATAAGCTATCCTCGTGTAGTAGAACCCTGGCAAGAACAGCACGGACCCCAAAATCGCGAAGAAAACCCCTAATTCATCCAATTCCAACAATAGGGTATGAAGAAGGACCAGCATAAAGAGTTGGTACCGGACTAAATTGAGAGGGAAATCAGGTACCGTGGGCGCGGTCGCCGCCGACGCGGTTGGCGGCCATGATGGAGCCGACGACGATGGCGAGGGAGCCGAAGACGAGGAGAGCGACGGCGAAGGCGATCTCTTTGATGGGGGGACGGCTGCGGATGGCGTAGCTGGAATCGCCCATCATGATGTCCTCGTCGGAGATGGAGAAGGCGTGGTCGACGTAAGCCATCGGAGGGAGAAAGAGGGAGATCTGCGGCCCGACGACAGAGGGATGCGGAAGGAGAAGGGAAGAAGAGATCGAAGAGGAAACCCTAGGAAGGAAGGAGCACCAGGTCTACCACGCTGCTCTGCGTAGGTTCGCGGTCTCTTTTCCCAGCTGACACGCGACTTAGCGTAAGACAACTGACGCACGAGTAACAACTTACGTCGCGAATACGCTTACGATTAGTCGAGTCGTGACTTGAGAAAATTAGGTACATGATTTCATTCTAGTCCTCCAAAATTTCATTATAAAATATGAATGCTAATATTTCGATAAAGGTCAATCCGTCATCCAGTACGAAACGTGAGGAAGGGCATTGTCTTAACTTCATCGGTCTCCGGGGCAATGGTGTTGCGGTAAAACATTCAAGTTGTTACCCAGATATCTACAGTTCGATCTCCAGTTACGACGTATTTGTAAGAATTTTTTTCTAAATGGAGAGCGCAATCAAAGGATGTTGGACGTCTGATTTACCTTGGTGGCGGATGGAAAACTTCCGTGGGATCAGATCGGTCACCTCCAGAGATAGTCAATAGAACTAACTGAGATTTATCATTGTCTCAACTTCATCAAGATTCGATTCTTATCCATTTTAATAAATTTGTCTCGCACTAATCAATTCAATCACGTTCCAAGAGCAAAAAAAATATGAATATTAACATGCAACAATTTAAGGAGGCATCTCTTTTTATTTGAATCAATCAAATAGAGGGACCGGTTCGATCTCCAGCTATGACGTATTTGCAATAATTTTCCTCTAAATGGAGAGTGAAATCAAAGGATGTTGGACCTCTGATTTATCCTGGTGGCGGATGGAAAACTTCCGTGGGATCGGATCGGTCACCCCCAGAGATAGTCAATGGAACTAACTAGATTTATCATTGTCTCAACTTCATCAAGATTCGATTCTTATCTATTTTAATAAATTTGTCTCGCACTAATCAATTCAATCACGTTCCAAGACAACAAAAAAAAAATGAATATTAACGTGCAACAATTTAAAGAGGCATCTCTTTTTATTTGAATCAATCAAATAGAGGGACCATTCTTTTTCCTTTATCATCAAATAAACATATCGGTATATTTTTATTTTTAAAAATGCTTTTGTTCGGTGTTATTGTAGTAATTATGGAACATTTCAACTAGTAGTTAGGATTTTCAATTAAGAGGGATGAATTTAATAAATTTTAAAAATTAATATAATATAAAATTGAATTATGTAATTTTAAAAATTCAAAAATACTTTTAAAATATAAGTTAAGATTTTTTAAAAATTTTAAAAAGTGTAAATCGATTTCACAAGTCTATTTACGAAATTGAATATAAATTTAAATATAAAAAATTCCTATCTTAACTTTTAATTTTAATTGAAATAATGATCCGTGGATCCTCAAAATTTATCTATGACTTAAAATCAAAGAATCATTTGTAATCTCACTTCTTTATAATATTTAACACATCTAAGATTTCCATTCCAATCCAAATAATCATCCTAGCTAGCAATCTAATAAAATAAAGTTTATACTTTACCCTTGTCTTTCAATTAATGAAATATGAAAGAAGAAAAGAATAACTTACTCCTCTTATTGTTGCTGTGGTCGGACAAAGGGAGAAAATGAAAAGGTTGCTCGCTGGAAAAAAAAATTAAAAGAAAGATTGTTGTCTTTGAAAAAAGAAAGATTGCTGATCCAGTGGGCAATCAGCTATCACATGACTATGCGATCTACAGTGATTACATTTTTTATTCTGATCTTTTTGGTCCGAATACGAAGTATTACGGAACTGTCCTCTAGACGGCTGTCCAGTTCTCTGTCCCTTTTGAGCAGTCGGCTGAAAGTCTGGACTCTTCATCTTACCACAAGCATTCTACTTTCCAATCTTTTTTTCTTTCTCTCTAGATATCTGCTGCCGAATTAACTCGATAGTAAGTGCCCGGTCTAAGGCCTCTCTGTACAAGCTGATAGAAGACCCGGACATCCGAACTCGTATATAGGTGGAAAGGCCCTGCATAAACTGAACCATCCGGTCCTCGTCCTGTGCCACCAGTTGTGGACAGAACTCTACGAGTTTAGAGAATTTCGTATTATATTCTGTAACAGACTTTTCTCCTTGCTTCAAACTCAAGAACTCCTGCCGGCGTGCCATACGGAAAGTAGCTGGGAAAAATTATCTCTCGAATGCCTCTCTAAAAGAAATCCAAATCACCTCCTGAGCTCCAAAGATGATCTTCTGAGTCTTCCACCAGGTAAGAGTCTGGTCTCGAAGATGATAAGCAGTCAATACAACCTTCTCTGAGTCCGTACAATCCATATAGTCATAAATATCCACCAAATTCTCCATCTACGATCGGGCCTTCCACAGATCAGATCCTCCGTGAAATACAGTAAAGAGTTCTTTGACCGACTTGGCCAAAGTCATAATCCGATTTCTGTCAGCCAGAACAGATGGGGGCATACTCGGAGGAATCCCCTAGGCCTAACAACTCGGCTCTCCGATAGGAATATTATGATTTTGATCTTGTATATCCCTCTCCTTCTGAATAATATCAAATTCCTCTGACTTATCAGGTCGTCTCAGGGGTCAACCTCGTTCTCGGGATATAGGAACCATATAATCAGATGATACCTGATATATAACTAATATAAATTTTCTACCCAACTAAAGAAATATACCAATATACTTACAGATTTTTGCCTAGAGATCTTTGCCATGTCATTTCCATCTCACAATCTGGATCGAGCAATTCAAAATTCGATAAACCCGATACGACGACAAATACGACTTTCGATTACTCGATACACAAACAAATCCAAACAAATGTTAAACTTAAGTCCTAAAATGCAACGATTAATTTTGAAAAATTAATCGTAAAATCATATTTTGATAGATTTAAAAATACGATAAACAGAATGTAAACTTACGCTATGATACCAAATAAATGTAAAAAACTAATCGAAAAACTGCCAATAGCCCGTTGATGGCGCATTCCGACACGTGTCCCGGCTGATACCGAGGCGAACGGTTTCGAACCTGGCGACGTCTCCAAATTACGCGACGTCGGCCCGTCGATTAAGACCCTGTCGTCCAATAACCCGATGGTCCATGTGATCGATCATCACTCGGACCCGCCGTTCATAGATTTCAACTCCTTCTCCGACGACCGCGTCCATTCAACCGAACCGGGTCCAACAGCCGGCAGCGACAGCGACGCACGCGTCCTCCGTCTACTCCACGTCTGTCGACTGCATCACGAACACGTGGCAGCTGTTATCGCGCTCTCAAAACTCTTTTTTTAATTATTATTAAAATTTCTGGCCGTAAATTAATAATTAAACAAAAGAAAATTCTAATTAATTAATTTAGACCATCTTCTTCCTCTTCCGACCACAAAACCAGGCCCGGTTTACCCAAAACCGGCACCAGGTTTCTTCCGCTTCGCCGCCTTTTAAAAGGAAGGCGCGACGGGGCATCCTTCCGACGGCATCTATGGAGAAGCAATGCGAGCTGTGCGGCTGCGGCGCCTCCCTCTACTGCGACTCCGACGAGGCCCTCCTCTGCTGGTCCTGCGACGCCTCCGTCCACGGCGCTAACTTCCTCGTCGCGCGGCACGTCCGCCGCGTGGCCTGCGCGGAGTGCCGCGCCGTAGACGCCGGAGCCTGCGTCGTCTCCGGAGCCGTGGTTCGGCCCTTCCGCTCCCTCTGCAGCCACTGCGACGGAGCCGAGCCCTCGAGCTCGTCGTGCCTGTCCGCCGCCGAGTCGACGACGGCGTCGAGGCTGGAGAAGAAGCGAGGCCCGTCGAAGCGGCGGGGTCGGCGGCGCCAGTTTGGAGACGAGAGGGCGAAGCGGGTGTTGAATGTTTGGAGTGGCAGAATGGGGCTGAAGAGCGCGCGGCGATGCACGGCCGCAGCAGCGCGATTACTCTCTTCTCGTTCGGTCGTGATCGGCGCGAAGCCGGGACGGGTGGCCCTCGCGGCCGCGCTCTGGTCCGCCGTCAAGCTCTTCGCGCGGCATGACAAGGGCGACGACGACGTCAAGAATGAGAATGACAACGAGGAGCCTTCCAGTTCCGGCGATTCGCGGAGCAGCATTGGCGCGGCGCCGGCGAGGCTCCCGATTCCCCCGTCGTCGCGTCGCGTCCCGTCGCTGAGTCACTGAACTCGCTTCCAGTCTCCACAGCGTACCACCCTCGCACGTGCGCGACACATGCTGTTCATAATTATCCGAGGAAATTAATAAGCTTTTAATTTTCGATAATAAAACAGATCGATGTAACGGTGAAATTTGCTCCATTTAATTTTGAAAAATCGAGAATGGAAATTATTATTATTATTATTATTCAACTCGGTCCTTTTGACTCAGTGGCAGTGAGTTGAATCGGTGGATCAATTTGGATTTCGGAAAACGCCCATTGGCCATAACTATACGCCACGTAGCCAGTGGGCCCACTATCTCCTCTTATCAGAAATCACGAATCAGCCAATCAAAAACGAGAAAATAGTTTACAATAAAATAAATAAATAAATAAATACTGGAAAAAGATATAGAGAGGCGTTGGTCAAAGTTAGAAGGGAGGCACAGCAAAAGAAACGATCGAGAACCTTCTTCCGCCGCCGGCCGGCCATGGCGTCCTCCGTTGGCCTTGCTCTCTTCTCCCCCGTAGCAGCGCTCCCTCGTCCTACGGCATCGCCGCCTCCCTCCTTCATCCCGCTGCCACGTCGCTGGAAGATCCCCACCGTCCGCGCCACCGTCTCGGCGCAGCCCCTCGTAGCGGCGGCGCCGGACGACCTCGTCACCTCCATCCTATCCAAGGTTCTATCCTTTACACACCTAAAGAAAAAGAAATGGATGGAATCACACTGCTCCTAGGATTTCTATAATTTGAATTTCTTTTCTTGGGAACTGGATTTCAACTTTTTTGGGGATTTTTTTATCTGTTGTCCTCTAGAATTCAAATAGTAGAGTTTATCCTTCCCTCCATTTTACACAATTTGAAGTTTGTTTTCTTCAACAACTTCTGCGACAGCAAATTTTTTGGAGGGAGTTGGAATTCGAATCGCTTGTAGTTTTAGGGTTAGATGAAAACAGATCGGTAACGGCGACAGTAAGATTGGTTGGTGCTGTAGGTGAAAGGAACTGATGGAGGGATTGCACTTAATACGGATGGACACAAAGAGGTGGCGAATGTGGCTAATCAGCTCGCAGGATATTGCGTTGATGAGCCGGTTAAGTCGCCTCTCATCTTTGGAGGTAAGTTCCAAGCTTTGCGGATGAACAAATACTCGGTTAAGTTTCAGGATTAGTCTAACAAGTTCATATGCCTGGATATGCACCTCAGAATGGGATGTGGTCTACTGTTCGAGGCCGACATCGCCGGGAGGAGGCTATAGAAGTGTACTCGGACGACTCATCTTCAAGACCAGTGAAATGGTGCAGGCATTGGAAGCTCCTGATGTCGTGAGAAACAAAGTTACATTTTCTATTTTTGGTGTCCTCAATGGAGAAGTATCCTTGAAAGGTAAACACCCGACACGAAGAACATGTTCGGTAATTCTTTGTGAGGATCATCTTCTGTTCTTTAACCTAAGAGCCATTTTCAGGTAAGCTGATTGTGCTAGACAGTAAATGGGTCCAAGTCATATTCGAACCCCCCGTGCTGAAGTTGGGGCCGCTCGAGTTACCATACGGCCTTCAGAGCGAGGTCAAGCTACAAATCACATACATTGATGAGAAAATAAGGCTGGGGTTGGGATCCAGGGGTTCACTCTTTGTCTTCCTACGGCGAGGCTGAATGCGAAACTCAAGCTCTACCCTTCGTCAAAGGTGGCAAAGTTACGCATAGCAATCGGTATGTGGTTCGGAGGAATGTGGAGTCATTGTTGTTTGTAGAGTTGTGACCTAGTAATAACTGAACAAACATGTTGATTGAGCAAAATGCAGCAGCACAATCAAGTGTTCCTCTGTTTCTTCTTTTGTAATTTCTGTATCAGGTTCCTTTAGGAATTGTTTAAACTTGATAGGAAGATTGCTTCATAATCTTTTTTCCCTTTCTTTAATGAGAATTAAAATTAGGAACATAGTCATTTATTTTGGATACGTTTGATATTTTACATTACACCTCATTGATATTTGTTTAATACTAAGAATATATAAAATTAACAGGTTTAAAATGCGTTTTAAAGACTTAGAGCAGCTGCAACACAGCTGGCGCAACACAGCTAAACTGCCACGTGGTTGGCAGTGGTGGTCGCCTTTGTTTTTAAAATATATTAAAGGTATTACACATTTAACGGTTTAGCCCTACAAAATAATTATTTGTAAAACGCGCGATTAACAGCGCGTATTTTAAAAAATAAATTATTTGTTAAATAAATATTTTTAGGTTCCCTATAATTTATTTGAAATATATTTAAAATAAATTATTTATTAAAAAATTAATTTTCTATATTTGCCATGTATAAAATTTATTATATATATATTTATATATATATTATTTTATTTTATTTTTTTGTGGCATGTAGGAAAATATCAAGTGGGTTGATCAGGCTTGATCGTTCATTAACCTGTCCACGGGCGGGGTCCTAACTGGACCCGGCCGCCCATATCAATCAACTTGCTGAGAGCAGCCCTGCCCACGGGTGGGCCTAGACCGGGCCGCCCTCGTCAATCAACTTGCTGAAAGTAGGTCTGCCCACGGATAGGTCCGGTCCGGACCCGGTTATGGGCCTGAACCGTAATAATATATATATTGTTAAAAAGAAATATATTGGTATTAGTAGTATTACTCGGGTGTTATAAATACTAAGTATTCTAATCAATTCTAGACTACAACTATATATATATAATCAATAATTTGTATTTTGTTATATTATTATTTTTAATAATTGAAAGAAAAGTAAGAGAGACGTATGGGTTACTTAATTTATAATCGTTTGCCGACAAATCAATTAATCCTGGTCCAACAATGTGCAAATGATTTTATAAATTTATAAATTTAAAATTTTTCATATAATAATTTTGAACGGTGACGAACCATGACGAATTATGAATAACAATTCTGAATTATAAATCGTAATCGTCTTAGACAGTTAAAGTTAAGAGTGACCTACCAAGAATCAAATCGACGATTCTAAACCGTTGAACCGTCTGTTTCAAATTGTCAAACCGTCAGTTTTGAATCGTGATTGGATCGCAATTAACTCATGCGATTAGGGATGAGAATTTGGGTTGAGTCCATATCCTCCATCTTCATCGCCATTTATTATATCATCCTCAGCCTCGTCCCTTCAGATATTCAACTTTTATCTTCATCCTCATACCCATCAGAGAATGAATATCCATCCATATCCTCATACCCATCAAAGGATTGGATATCCTCTATACTAATAATTTTATTCATTCCATCCAATTATCATCATTTTGTATATATTAAAATTAATATCATTACAAAAGATATATATAATTCAACAAAAATAGAATAAACATCTAAAGACTACAAGAGTAAGCCGAAAAAGAAAAGAAGAAGATCATATTTTTTTTCTTATTTTTTCTTTAATTAGTTGCCGGTGAAATGAACAAGAAAAATCAATAGTTTATATATATATATATATATATATATATTAATATATATATTCGAGTCGGGTATGTACAATTTTATTAAATCCACCTCCATATCCATATCTGAAAATCCCTATACCTGATTACTCAATTATTTAATCGGGTTCAAAAAATCCTTTCATAGCCTCCAAATGAATCAGGTATCGAATCCTCCATCGAGTTAAGAGAAAATTGTCATCCCTACATGTGATTAGCCTAAACCAACCAAACACACCTAGCTAGAGCAAGAAATGACTCATGTTACCTCCACGAATGTGATATAATGGTAAAACATTTAGTGGAACAAATAAAAGAATCAAAATTCGAATTTCAATAGAGATGAGGTCTACTTTAAATAAGTATGCATAAATTGTACTTTGAATTTATTTACTAAATAAATTTTATCTTATTTTATTTAACCATCAACATTTCTATATTCATCAAGGATGAAAAACAAAACAAGGCAAGATAATTGACACAATGCATCAGAACACAAGTTGAGACAATGAAGGCATGCAATTTTGTTCACAGTAATATCAGAGGGTTTAGTATTCTTACTTGAAGAGAACAACATTACTTCCGAGAGTTGGCACGCGCCCACGGTCCATGTCCCCTTCATCACAAGGTGCCCGGTCGATCGAGAATGAGATTGCAACCGTCCAGACGTGACACAATCAACTGCAGGACCAGATTGTCTTGGCAAATTGTTGGTCCCCTCTTCTTGCTCAAGCAGTGACCACAACACATGAGAGCTCAGGCATAAAGACAAGCGGACCGGTGAAGCTCCATGCTCTATTATTGTCTGCTAGATCCATGTTTTGTGGCTTGGCAATGTCGCAACTGCTTCCAGATCTATCCATCATCTCTTGCAAAAGAATAGAATCTACAGCATCCTCATTGGTTACAAAAATTCCTTTCCTTTTTCGATAGCCCTGTCACTTGAAAGTGGTCCGCGGCTGGAGAACAATAGACCTGGGTGAATGGTACCAGCTATTCTGTCAAAGAAAGATGGGACCATGGAAATGGCCTCTTTGAACCAGAATAACCTGATCAAGCTACACTTTCAGAGTTGCTTGTATGAAGAATGTGTTCTTCCACAAACACTCTTTGGAGACAAAAATATCTTCTGGAAATCCAATATGAAGTACTGCTGTATTAATTCCTAAACTGAGACTTCCAGCACAAACCCTAGCTTGTGGGAAATTTGGAAGAAATGCATCGGTGTAACTTACCGGAACCTCCTAGTAGCCTTCATTTTGAGACTAGATCCTTAACAAATATCAGAAAGTCCTGCAACTCTGTACAAACATGTGGACGACAAACCAATATTACTATGGACTCTTACTTTCGAGGAGCATTATTCTTACAAGCAGGTCCATGTGCAAAGAAGGTTGATCATCAGACAGGTTTTCACAAGGTGCACCTGATTTTGTACCATATTACTCGTATGCGCGCAACATATAGTCTAAAGGCTAGTATGCATCCGATGTGGAACTTCTTCGCATGGCTATAACTGGAGAACAAGCTCTATATGATATAATTCCCCGTTAAAACTCAATCTAGAGGGCTCAGCAGGTTGAATGATGCCATCGACCATACCTCCAAAGATATAGACGTAGCGTCCAGACTTGTCAGTGCAAGCGCCATGGAAAGACCTGTATGACGGGTGGTGACCTTCAACTTGCAGCTTTTTCCAAAAATTTCTTGGCGATTTCTTTAAACCTACTGTTTGGAACCTCGGAAGAGCACCTACATCTAACACCCAAAAGTCGTCCTTCCTATGCCTCTGTGAATCTTCACCACCATATATGAGAATCTTTCTCCCTAATACAAGTGTTGCTGAATGTCCAACTCGTGGAAGGGGCATTTCACTTGGCAAACCGTATAGCTCGTACTTGAGTTCCTTCCATTCGGGATTATTGACACCAATGTCCAAGAGCCAAACATCATTAAGAACTTCATATCCTGATCCCCTCCCACCAAACAGAACCATATATGTTCCACCAATCCAAGTTAATGTGTGACCCGAGCGTGGTGGAGGTAGCGACTGAACATTATTTATCTGATGCCATCTGCCAGATTTGAAGTCGTCTGACAAATTCAGAATCCATGTATCATTAAGTCTAAGGCCATGCAACCCAATTCCTCCATGCACCACCATCCTATGATCTGCAGCACAACATGCGGCATGAGCTCCACGAGGAGATGGAACTACAGAATTCACATTCAGTAGCCTCCATGCAATTCTCATGTCTTGTCCCTCGTAAAATGTCTCTCCGATCCACGTATCATTCAAACGGTCTCCATTATCACTGATGCCACCAAAAAGAATTAGATAGTTGCCAAGGACAGTGCATGTCTGTCCAAATCGCCCACTTGGGACACCTGAATTAATGTGTTGCCAACTTAGCGCCCTGTTGCATCCATTTCCGATGTATGCTATCCATGTATCATTGAGATGGCGTCCTAATAATTAGAGAAATGTACCTTAAGGTCTCATTATAAAAAAATGTGTGCCCATGAAAAGAAAATCAACTCAAAATAATGAATAAATTGCATAAAATACCTTAGCAACAAAAGAATGGCATATTATTTAAGCAAAAACTATTTTAGCTAAGTTTCATGGTATCTGTTAATCTTGACGAATGGTTGCTCAATAGCTCTATAGTGTCAGGTGAAATCAGACTAAATGATTATAAAACATTGCAAATATTTGATGAAGGAACTTGTTAAAAACATTTTAAAAAAAAACCTTATTAGAACTACCTTAAATATTAACCCCAATGCAAATATAAGATTCCTTCCGAAGAACATTGAATTTCTAGCAAATGTTCTAAAATATTTTGGACTAATTCAAATTGGTATCTCGTAACTGACAAATTTGGATGATATGGACCTATTTTTCTTAATTTGTTCAAATAATACAAGAATAGAACAAGATGCACTTCAAAAAGTAAACAAAATAATATTCTCATGCTGATGAATTTTGATGATTTTTTACTTTGGAGATCAATATCCAGGAGTGAAAATTCATGATAGAGCCATAGGTTGAGCTGGATAAAAGAAAGGGATAGTTGAAAATTTCAGAGCTACTCATCTTGTTAAACTATTTATACAGTATTCTATCAAACAAAGTTACAAACATCAGAAAGCATAAAATTTAGTTCATAGATGGATTGAGAAGTAGCAGGTGATGACAATTCCAAGGGAACATTAGTTAACAAGTTGGCATGCCAAAGGCAATACTACGATTCCACTAGCATTGATCACTAACCTGAATTACTGAAATTGCACACATCATTACTGCTAGTTTTAGAATATCTACTAAAGACAAGCTTATTGAAAGTGAACTAGTTGTTCTAATATAAGACTTCAAAATTTTCTATCTTATGTCCATCAAAACATGCAGTTGATACATTAACCACGATAACTACAACGAGGAAGAAAAAATTTCAATTTATGTATAGAAAATATTTAACAATTTTTAAGTTGTATTACATAAAGTTTCATCCAGTTATAGCAGTGAATGGTGAGCTTTCCTTAGATTTTGTTCAAAAAAATTAATTAATTAATAAACTAATGTAGGTAGTGTATATCAAGTAACAAAAACCCAAAATTTAAAGTAAATGAGATCTGCTTATTTTTCAATAACAAGAATGTCAAACGATGAAATCTAAGAGAGAAAGATCTTCCTTGCACACCATCATCTAAACATTCCGAAGTACAGAACAAGAAATAGGATCAACAACAGAGCATATCCTTCTACAGCATGGATTGCAAGAAAAATAATTGATTGCCATCTTTATTTACTTTGAGAAAGAATGCTAGCAGAGAATCTGTCCAATTTCAGAATGCTAGGAATAGCAAGACTTGAGTCCATTTCCTAGAAACTTGCTAGGTGCCATTTAAGTAGTAAGACTGGTTACACTTTAAACTTAATTGGCTATTCTACCCTCATGTGATTACTTCAATTTTTGAGATTTTGCAAAAAAATAAGTCTGCCTAACTAGATCGCCAATGATAGCAGGATTATCTAAGATCCATGAACTAATCAGGTAAACTAATGAAGGTCGGGGCTGTCATATAAACCTTGTTGACTGCCAAGTGCTTTTGCATACATTTTTTATGAGTCACATATGAAGAAACCCAACAATTGAAGGTGTATGGTTTACATTCCTGTTCATAACTTATTTAGTGGCTAACACAAATCCAATTGTAGAACTAGCATCGTCTACCACTTTGTACTTTTGCATCCTCAATTGAAAAACAAGCAATAGAAGGGGAAACAGGAAAATTAAATCGACAGTGGATGATATGTTGCAGCATACTCAAAAGGGTTAGTCTTCATATCATCATCTTCTACTCAAGATCTATACAAAAAAATCTCTATGAATTTGATCTAACAAACTAGAAGGAAAAAATTAGATGCTAAGAGTCAATGATTAATCAGAATCCATCAAGGCACTGCAAGCTCAACCAGCAAAATTCTTAGACAACGGTAGTCAAACTCCAGCATTTCGGCACTCAATTGAGATATACTCACAGGTTAATTAGTCAATATGATAGAAACCAAAGACAAGTACAAACAAGGGTGCAAACCTCCTTCGGATCCACCGCCAAAGAGCACAAGCCAATCGGAGACGAAGGCGAGGGAGTGAGAAGCCCTAGGAGTCGGAAAGGAGCCACTTTTGCACGACAATCGACGGCAAGAAAGGGAACTGAGATGGGAAACTTGAGCATACAGCCGCTTCCAGGAAATCCGCAGCCTTTCTTGCAGGGAGAAGGAACCGACTAGCGCATCGACTCCGCGGCCGCCCCACTCCCGCCGGCATATGGGCTCCCACAGCGCGTCCGAGGAGCCGAGGGATCTGAACCTTCTGCAGGCCATGGAGAAGGAGAGCACGGATTCGATGGGGAGGAGGAGGAGTACGGAGATGATGTGATCGTTGCTCAACTGGGCTATACTTGGCGGGGACCTCGAGGACGAGGAGGAAGAGAACGGAGGATTTGACGCCATGAGATGGCCCTTCTTTGAGATGGCGATGGAGAAGGAATCGAGGTGCCCTGTTTCAGCCGTGGGCTTCATGGAAGAAGGAAAAGAAGGAAGACAGACGAAGAAAGGAGAAAGGACGACGAAGGAAAGGGACGGACGAGAAGACGCCGGAGGCTTTGTACCAGCGAGGGCGGTTTCGTCGTTTCACTGGTCTTGTTTACTTGTGAGGAGAGAAAAGGATGGATAAAAGATTGCTGTTTATTTGGAAAAAAAAAACGAGATAAAAGTTATTTTGAAGTTTTTTCTATTTACAAAAAATAATAAAAGGATTTTTTTGTTTCTTTTTTCTCATCTATCATTTCCATTCAAGTAAACACCGCATTATTTCCTTCCTTCCTTCCTTCCTTTTTCCTCGCAAATAAACAAGCAAAGATTCCTCCACATTGGTCTAATTATTATGTTAATTAAAATATCATCCATTATTTGATATTTTTATTTAAAACGAGAGAAGAAGAGCAAATATCACCAAATTTAATGGTGTTTTTTAAAATTAGCATCGTATGACATTCTTTTAGATAAGACTAAGCGTTCCACGGATTTGGATGGCATTCGAGTCCCACCATCTTTGTCTTCTATAGTATATTTCTATATCAAAATTTAATTGAAAAAAAATAAATCGAACCGATAAAATAATAGACAATTGATATGATTTTAATAATACCTTTTATCGAAAATAGGGTATAGCTTGATATTATCAACTCATTGTAGATGATTCCAAATTATACAATAATATATTAAGTCTTATCTTATCATTCATTAAATTTTATTTTTATTATATTATTATTTATATTTAAATAAATTTTATTTTATTTTTTTTAATCAAGTCGTTTGTATCTTTATTTTTTTATATAATATACATATTTATCATAATTTTATATTATTTAATTTTAATATTTATTCATCGTTTAATTATATATTTATATGATCTTAAACAAATAATTATAAATAAAAAATAAATTTAAAAAAATTTATAATTTTTACATAAATCATATTAAACATGATTGACTCGATTTGTACTACCTAATTAGTCAATCGTAGATAGTTTGATATGATCATGACAAATGAGATATAGTATAACCTAATATATTATAAAAATTAATTGATTAAACTCAAATCGTGTGTGGCCCAATTGATTTGTTTTAACATCTATATGCTTTGTATTTTTTTAATAATTCATGTATTATTTTGGAACCATTAATTTTGGAGATGATATTCAGTATTATAAAAATTTCTCATCAAAATAAATTAAAAAATACAAACTATTTATTATTTTACAATCAATATTTTAAAATTATATTTCCACTAGAAGAAATTAATTCTTAATATGCTGTCGTTAAGAATGCTTTGTGATTGCATGCTTAATGCTTGGATGGAGTGAGAAGTTCATTAATGGAAGGAGAAGAGATAGAAAAGGAGAGGAAAGGGAAGAGAAGATAAGTATTTATATTCTCCTTATTTGGGATGAAAGGAAGGTTCATTAACGTAACATGTATTATCTTATTTGAAAGGAAAGAAAAAGGAATGAAGGTTAAATATATAAAATTATAAAAATATCTTTATTTTTTAAAATAAATCTATATGTGAAAAAAAATATATATCTCATAAGATTAAAAAAATTAATATTTACAACTTAAATAAATAAAAATTTTAAAAAATAATAAGTAGATATATAAAAAATATACGAAATACAGAATTTGTACACTTTGGTATGATAAAGGATAAATCAATATTTATATATATATTTTTATAAAAATTTACTGATGTAAAAATTTACGACGAAGGTCGACATCAAGGAGTGCGAGTGATGAGATCTTGTGACGACTGCATTATGTGACGAGGAACAACAGTGCAAAAATCTAATAGATAAGTTATTTTAATAATTAATATTTTAATATAAGGGTAAAATTGGAATAAATATGTTTTAACATTTCCTTCCCCTTCCTTACATCCCAAATCGGAAGTGTAAGGAATTATGTCTATTTATAGGCATGCAAGAGAAAGCTTACCCTTCCTTCCTCTTCTCTCTCTTCTTTACAAACAAAGTTAAATCCCAAGGCTTCCCTTCCCCTTATTTACCCTTTCTTCCCCTTCCTTCCTCACCTCCTCCCAAACAAAAAAAAATGATAAATCTTAGTCAGTCTCATGGACTCAATCCCTGAGGGTTGTCGGTCTGGTCTGAAGTTTTCCACCGACTACTAGGGTAAATCGGGAAGCGCATACGACGGCCAATCCAGATGCTCAGCATCCTTTGATTGCGTTCCCCATTTAGAGGAAAATTTCTGTAAATATATCGTAGTTGAGGATCGAACAAATCACAATCCAAATGTCCTACTGTTGGCCCATTGTCCCGGGGACACCTCCTCCCAAACAAAAAAAATGATAATCCCAGTAGCCACATCTCTAGGAGTGGCCGCCGGTCCCACGGAAGTTTCCTACCGACCATCAGGGTAAATCGGGAAGCGCATACGACGGCCAATCCAGATGCCCAGCATCCTTTGATTGCGTTTTTCTCATTTGGAAAATTTTTTTTACAAATACGCCAAGCTAAAGATCGAATCGCGGATCCAATCCGGATGTCCTACACCATTGCTGAGGTTGGCTCATTTCGTTCATCTCACGTGCAATGTCACGTCCTATCTGAGGACCCACTTGCGTGACACGTGCTGCTGGTGGTCGAAGCCAGGGACTATCAACGTGGATGCCTGGTGACGTTCCACGTGTACTGCAGGCCCCGCTCCATGTGCTTTCTACGGGACGCTGCAGTTAAAAATTGGAAAATAAAAAAAAAAGAAAAAAGGAAAAATAAAAAGTGAGAAAATAAAGCGGCAGCACGGCAACAGGCAGCCTTTCCGGGCCGCGTGCGGTTATAAATCTGCCACGTCATCGGCGCGGTGGGATCGACGTCCGCGGAGTCGCCGAGGATACGTTCCGTGGGCCCCTCACGCAAAACCCAATAACTCCCGAGCCTTCAATTTTTTATTTTTTTAAAAATATTTTTTAATTATAAACAATAAAATTAAACCTGAATTTAAATTATTATATATTTTGGTAATGTAGTTTAGAGAATTTTTTTCTCTTTGGAATAATCTAATTTTTATCCGTAATTATGGTCAAAGCTTGTGTTTATTCACTAATTAATTACCGGATACTTAGTTTTGGGTGGAAAAGGGAATACTTTTTTCTATTCCGAAACTGCCCTTTGACGTGGAACTCGGAGTCAGCACACCGCTTATCCTGAGCTCTGAACCACGCAATTGAGATCAGCAAAAAGCTGACGTGTCGCGCAATGGCTGGTGGTTAAGTTTACTCTGGCTGTTACAGAGGTGCAACTGAACGATGCTAGGCCCATTTTGGTCATTTCACCGTTCTCGGCCACGAGAAATTTCCAAAAGCCCGGCGATCGAGGAGTTTAGAAGCGACGCGAGCAGAGAAGAGGAAGCGAGAGAGAGAGAGAGAGGGGGGAAGCTAGCGAGGGGACCTGGTTCGTCATCGGCCAACCTTGTTCGGTTTCTCCTTCGTAATGGACCAGAGCAGCTAACGGATTGCTGTCTGACGATATGGATTGGGGGCTCGGGAAGTCAATGTCTCGTGACCTGGGAAACAGGTGAGAGTCTTCCATCGTCGTCTTCCGGGTCTGGGCTCAGGTTGATAACCAGCTCATGATTGCGTTTGGCTTGCCTTGTCTCGATTAAAGCACCAAAATTGCCGTTTTGCGCTACTCGAGGCCCTTTCTGGTAGTATGGTATTTGAACTGAGAGGTTTTAGACCTGGATTATTTTTAAGACGGCACGGCAGGGTTCAAGTTCGAATTTTCTAGATCTCTATCTGGCCACAGATTTAGGCTTTTGTTTATTTAGAATTTAGTTGTGAAAATTTTGTTTTTGTTTTTACTTATAAAGGTTGGGCATTATGATTATGATGCTTTATATGGCTAGTGCAACATGCAACACAGTTAATTCAGGAACAAGTGCGTTGGCGTTGGTTTGTTTGTTCGGGCTTTCCTAGACGGACCGGAGATTCGGATGGTCATGGAAGGAAACAGAATCGGCAGTCTGAAACTGGAGGGTTCATGTCGAAGGATAGGTGCCTGAAATGCGCCTGAGTCATTTTTATTGGTCAAGACAAAACAATTCCAAGAAAGAAGTGATGCGAATAAAGTTTTTTTGCTTTCCTTTTTGATAAAGGGAGAGATTAGATAAGTGATCACTACAGTGGCTGACCAGTTTAAGATCTTGTGTACGCTCATTTGGTTGCATTTAATGTGTCACGATTACAGATGACACATAATTATTGCAATCCTGAAATATATTTGTAGCCCTTTTTATGTGTCCATATTAGATGTATCAGATTACAAGTCTTGTTACTGAAAATCTAAGGGATATATATCTCCGTGTTAGATGTTTTCAGCTTGCCAAACTACGATGATTGGAGTCCGAATGTTTAAGGGTGTTCCATAGCAAGCAACTTGGTCGAATCTTTCATAACGGAGGGTTGTTGAACTTCAGCAGAGTGTTGTCCTAAGATTCGATCTGTCAGTCTCCAATAGAGTCTATGTTCCTAGCCATTAGTCGGTAGTTATCTATCTTTCGATTGGTAGTTTGGGTAATGGAGTTGTAGTTTAGTATCTATTTTTGTGTTATCAGTTTATGTAAATGTGTGGCAATTGTTCTCAGGCTGTAATTTAATATATTAGCAACTTTGATGAATTGACACCTAAAGTTAGTGCTCTCCGTATATTTATTAATGGATTTTGGAGCCTTTTGCATTTTTCAATGACACTTCCTCTTGATCTTTAAACTCTTTGAATTGATGGAACTTTAGAGCTAGCTATTATTCCATCTAATGTTCTAAATATTTCATGTCTGTAGATGGATTTTTGGTCCCTGATTCTTAGAGCCAACTGTGATTATGTTTCTTAATTTATTTTCTCTGATCAAGGTGGAAATCACTATTGAAAGCTGAATGTATTTTGATAATGTCGTAGTCCATAGAGTTCATTGGCTGATTAATTATAACAAATAAGTTTGGTTATTCATTATATGCTTGCTTCATGAATTTGTCTTTCTGACCTGGCACTTGTATATATGTTTTTTTTTTCAAATAGTTTCTCTCTCGTGTCTTTCACATATGATTTTTTTTTTTGCTTGTAGTTTCTGGACTAGGCTTTTCTAAATCTATTATTGTAGTAGATGAATTTGGAACAGTTGTATCTTTTTGTTTTGAACCTTATTAATTATTTCTTCAGTATTTGGCTTAATTCAAAGAGATCTTTTTGATTTTAGCAGGAGCTGATTGCTTTGTATTTGTGAGTTGATCTCAGCTTCTCTGAAGAAGTTTTTTTGGCTGTGAATTGCTGACCACCTAATTTTCAACTGGAGATCACTCCTAGTACAACTATAGAAGATTTGACATTTTATAAATGAATTATCTGAAGATAAGCAACTTCAAGTAATGGCCACAGAGAATCCACTGAGATTCATAGGGAATAATGGAGCTGGGAACTGGGCCCTTGGAAAGGACCCATCAGAATTCTCATCTTCAGGTAATTTAGTTTCAGAAGATTTGGGTCCACTTTTGGAGGGGCAAAAGTACCATGGAAACAAGGGTATCAATGGTCTCAGTCGAAGTGGAAGTGCACCTCCGAGTATTGAAGGTTCTTGTGCAGCATTTGATATCTTAAAAGGCCAGATTGCTGACTTGGATGGTGGCTTGGAGAACCTAAATGATGAAGCACAAAATTGTAACTCTGAAGAGGAACTACGTGCTCATCCATCCTATTTAGCATACTACTGTGCTAATGTAAACTTGAAACCAAGGCTTCCTCAGCCTCTTATCTCTCGGGAGAACCGACATATGATGCAACAGATTGGAGGAATTGGTCAGAGTAGGAGATTGCCTTCATTTGATGACAACAGACCTGCCCTATGTACTCATGACGAGGAACCTGAGGATGATAGGGCACCTAGAATTGAACCCAGAAATTGGGTAGATAAGAAAGCTGATATTCTTCCTTTCATTTTTTCTGATTCTGAAGAGCAGCATAATAATCCGGTAGATCTAGTGAAGGTAATTTATCTATTCTTCTAATTTTTTGATAGCCCCTTTTTTCTCCTAGTGAATAGCAAAGGCTGCATCTGATCAATGATTTTCTTATGGCCAAAATAGAGGTGACAATGGACCAGCCCAATCTGGGCTCAGGTGGCCTGCTAGTAACTATGCTACCCCGATTGTATCTAGGCTAGCACGTGAAGGCCTAGACTCTCGCCTAGCCAGGGTACAAGCCTGCACGATTTTTTTCTTATTTAAAATTTCCTTTTTATTAAATATATTATTTATTATTAATTATATAAAATTTTGATAATAGAAGTATTGTTTAAAATATTTGATAGTATTTAATAATTTTTTGTTGGTTAAACATTATTAAAATATTGATATTAAATAGCAATATCATTATTAAGTATTAAAAAAAATTATAATCTGTTGGAATCGGGGTAGACTGGGCTCTGGTTCATGCATGACCCAGCCCATTGGCCATGTAGGTGTGGCTTATAGACTGTGATGGGCAACCAACGGCCTGACCCATTTGAAACCTTTGGGCCTAAGTTTGGATGTAAATACCCCTTTCTTTGCGCATGTAAGTTTCTTAATAGTACTATGCCAGTCTGATCTGGATGATTTAAGTACGTAATACATCAACCAATACAATGTTCTCTTCTGCACTACCTTAGGAAGTCGTTTGAGATTGCCTGCTGAGTGACCCAACATAAGAAAACATGGCTTGATTGGAGGCCTTGTTTTGGAAATTCATTATAACATTCAGATTTGTTGTTATTATGCTCAGTTGAGTTGATTCTAGAATGTTTTTTGCTGCATGTGCTTGCCACTTGTGCTATGTGACTAAACCATTGAGTCCTCATAAATGTTCTAAGCATTTTCTAAGAATCTCGTTTTAACTTTTATAAACACTTATAATTACCTGAGTCTTTCCATGGAGGTTGTCTGGTAGTTTGCATGAGCATTTCTTAGTGTTTTCATAGTAATAGTTCAAGCTTAGTAGCTTACATATCATTTATCATTATTTTTATGTTATTGCAATTATACGTGGTTCTTTTAGAAGTATTTCGTAAACTTTGACTGGCTTAGATAGATTATTTCTATATCTTAGGTGTTGAGAATATCAATTATTTTGTTTACAGTTGTTTGAAGCTTGATTGTCTGATGTTTCAGGAGGATTTTCCTCATACTTCATATCCTGATCATTCTCATCCTTCAAGACAAATATTGCTGGAGCAAGAATCCAACCATGGTTCCTTTTCGAATGCTGTACATGATTCTTCAGTTAGCATGACTATGCTAGAACCAAGAAAAAACAGGGTGGGCCTACAATCTCATTCTCTTCACACAGGTTCACATTCAGTTGGATCGATATTGAGTGGTGATCTGGGTGGCATGCCAATTTTATCTGCAACATTGGCTGAGAGGACAGTTAGCCAAATGGAAACTAGCAAGGGCATCAGCAATTTTGAGAACAGGGTTTCACCTAGTGCTGTGATTGGGTTAGGCCTTGGTAATATCAAAGATGAAATGAGAAAGCTAAGGTTATCTTCTGATGGACATTTAACCAGCCAATCAAGGCATCACTCTCAGCCAGGTAATTTGCATTCACAAGGCTCATTTGCTCGAGCTCAGGTTGGTCAGTCTCAGACAATTTCTCAAGGAATACAACATTCTCAGAGTCCTGGGAATCATACGTCTCATGGCCAACCAAAATTATCAGCGGCTGAGGTGCAACCACTGTCACCATCTTCTAGCATTTCTCCCTTGTACATAACAGCAGCTGCATATGGAACTCCATATTACCATAGTTTGCAATCTAGTAGCCTACTTCCTTCTCAGTTTAGCACAAGTGGATGCACATTAAATCCCTCGCTAGGGCCTCCACTTGTCACTGCTTATTCTTATCATCAAAATGCTATTCCAGTGCCTTTTGAGAATGCAGTCGGACCTAACTTTAGTTCTAGGGTTCCAGTAGTTGCTTCAGGGGGAAACACTTTTTTTGGAGTTGACATCCAGCAGTTATATAAGATGTATGGTCAATTGGGTTTAGCTATGCATTCTCCCTTAACTGATTCTTCGTATATGCCTTTCTATCAACATCATTCAATCAATGCTTATAGTACTGCAGCTGCACATCAATATGAGTCAATGATATCCAGGGGAAATGCTGTAGGGAGCTTACCAGGCCTCTATGATCCACAACAAGCTCAGGGTTCTTCTACATATCTAGCTGATCAACTACCCCAAGTCACGAGTGTTAGTGGTGTCAATGCTCTTAATGCTACAAGAGCAGGCACTGTCAGCCCTACTTACTATGGGAGCCCTATGGATATCGGTGTAATGATGCAATTTTCAAATTCACCAATGGGCAGTCCTGTTTTTCAAAGACCACCAGTGGCTGGAGCAAGTTTTTCAGGATGGAAAAATGAGAACGTTAAGTTTACATTCAACTCTGAGAGACATACTGGCTCTTTATCAGGGCGGCAAAGCCAAAGAGGGCGCGATAAGTTTGATGATTCAAAGATGTACTCTTTGCTTGAAGAGCTCAAGTCTAACAAAGCTCATAGATATGAATTGCCTGACATTGTTGGACGTGTGGTGGAATTTAGGCAAGTATTATTATTTTTTTATTCGATTGTTGTTGGAGCTTATTATGTGGTGTATTGTTTTAGTTTCTGTATTTCCTTTTGCCTCAGCACTGACCAACATGGGAGTCGATTTATCCAGCAAAAGTTAGAGACTTGTAGTGTTGACGAGAAGGCTTCAGTTTTCAGTGAAGTACTTCCACATTCCTCTTTATTAATGACTGATGTATTTGGGAATTATGTTATTCAGAAGGTACATCTCCCAAACTTGTTTCTGACTACTTATCTGATTCCCGCTTCATAAATTCTTCATGTATGAGTATTCTCAAGACACCATGCTCTTATTCATGGCTTTGCTCTTGCAGTTTTTCGAACATGGGAGCCCCGAACAGAGGAAAGAGCTAGCTAATAAACTTGCTGGCAATGTCTTACCTTTGAGTCTTCAAATGTATGGCTGTCGCGTTATTCAAAAGGTTCTCTTTCTTTTAACTATCCTTATCACTTTTGCTGCGTGTTATGCACTTCACTTCTTTCAGAACTGTAATGCACATAGTCTGGCACCTTGTTGAAGTTCTGTGGTGTTCATGAAATTTTACATCAGTAGCTTTGAGATTTGTGAACTATATTTGTCATACTGAATTTAAGGAGGGCAGTTGTTTCTACTGAACTCCAGAGCCTCTTCCACTCCATAATTATCGCAGAAGATCAAGATCTAAACCTACAAAGTCAGTCCTCTAGACTTGTTGCTTTTCTAACGTTGTCTATTGTCTCAGATCTAGTCTCGGCTGGACCTTACCATTGCCCTCCAAAAAGGTACCTAAAAAGACCTGTAAATGTGCTACTTGACATCCACTTTCTATGGTTGTATTCTTATACTTTGTCACCTCATTATTCTCTCTCTCTCTCTCTCTCTCTCTGTTTCCCCATTCATAAGACTGTTTCAGATGCACTTTCTGATTGAAAAGGAGACATGCTATAATAAATGAGATGACCTCGTTGCATTCTAATGATACTTGGAATTTGGTTGCTTTCCCCCTAACAAATCCATGGCTTAAGTGAGTGTTTACTGTAATAATGTCAGACAGCTGAAGGCTCATTGTGTGGCCAAACAATCCATTCAAGTTTATGATATTGATTATCATGGGGTCTAAGGTAAATTTGTGCGAACATCATGTGGTCAAGATGAGGAGGGACTTCTAGATTGTTATGTGATCATGGTATTTCCTGTGTAAGAGAAAAAAAATATAAGTTGTATCACCTGCCATGTTTCGTAGATTAGATGGACGGGTTGTTGGAAACAACATGTGGAAATAAAAAAATGTGATAACTCATTGGTATTTAGTCATGAGCAGTTGAGTCTAATTCAAATCATAATGGATTGTAAGATTCTTGCAAGTTGGGTTCTATTGGACAAATTTCGTCAGTTAAAGCTAGAAGTGTGAGGGTAGAGATATAAAAAATTTGACAAAGAACATAATGATGGGATATGTAGCTGGCACCAAATAGCCTGGAATTGCCATTTGTTGTCGTCTGTCTTGTTCAAAGGTAAATGTTCACAAAGCCATGCATGTTGTTCTGTTTTTAGCTAGAGAGTGATTATGTTACAAATAAATGAAGTTCTTTTTTGCAGGAAGTTGGATGCTTCTTTTCTTTAGATCCTATGTTTGAGGTCATACTAGAGTTTGCAAGTTTTTAATTTTTTTTAAGGAGAAAAAAAGGCAGAACTAACATTTTCAGTCATGCTGAGAGATTTCTTAAGCCTTTTATCCAGTTCCTGTCAAATCTCATTGAAATTTTCTTGTTGCAGGCTCTTGAGGTTATCCATCTTGATCAGAAAACGCAACTTGTGCAAGAACTTGATGGAAATGTCATGAGATGTGTTCGTGATCAGAATGGAAATCATGTAATTCAAAAGTGCATTGAGTGTATACCAGCAGAAAAAATTGGCTTCATAATATCTGCGTTTCATGGTCAAGTTGCAACACTTTCTACACATCCTTATGGTTGCCGTGTCATACAGGTCAAGCAAGTTTCTATTCTCCAGTTAGTACTCTGATTTTGAGATGCAGTTACTCTGAAACATTATTTTCCTCTTTGTAGAGAGTCCTGGAGCATTGTAGCGATGAATCTCAAAGCCAATTCATTGTGGATGAGATTTTGCAGTCAGCTTGCCTGCTTGCACAAGATCAGTATGGCAATTATGTCACCCAGGTGAGATTTTGTAATTAATGATGTATTTCATGCATTCATCATCGATTGGAATAATGAAAACTTTGAACATGCTTAATTCGTTGATCCACGTGTAATGCCATCTGGTGCGATACTGTGGCATTATCTGCAGTATAACATGGGCTGATGGGCAAGGCTAACTAAGTGCAATCGTTTTTCCTTACTGATCTTTATGTTGCCTTCAAGTTATTATCTATTATAGAGCAAATTAATTGAGTTGTCCTTGAAGTTAAAAGCGGATGGTCTTCTTTCTTCATTTGACAAGCATGCAGAAACACAAGAGCCTTTAGCTCTTGGGTTGGTCATTTTCCATCATGCTTTGTGAAATGCAATGTGCAATTATGAGTGTTATAAAGGCTTAAACTAGACGGAAACATATTATTATATATTATTGAGCCCTTTATTTCACATTCATGCTATGTGTAAACCAACCCATTCATTGCACCCTCGTTTCTCCCGGTTCCCTCATTTGTCAGTATTCTATGTATGGTCTGTGCAGGCCGTGTCGAGAGTATACCATAGTTAACCCTGCCAATCTTTACTGAATATATGTTGTCAATTGTGTTTGAGTTCTACATCTTATGACGAGGTAATTTCTCCGTGAATAATTTGTAGATTATCTATACCGGTTTGCTCCTTTTGATTCGACTTACTGTCTCCAGACACATTTCAATTCTCACATAGTTATGTCATTTTCAGCATGTTTTGGAGAGGGGAAAAGCACATGAAAGAAGCGAGATCATCAGCAAATTATTTGGGCAAATCGTGCAGATGAGTCAGAACAAGTTTGCTTCAAATGTTATAGAAAAGTGCTTGGCATATGGTAGTACTGAAGAGAGGGATCACTTGATCAGGGAAATAGTTGGACAAACCGAAGGAAATGACAATTTATTGGTATGCTCAAATCCTTGGCAAATTATTGAATATGTGTATTTTAGTATCCTGATCATCTACTCTTCGTTTTAGATAAGTTCTGAAACTTGGCCAAGTTTTATAATGAACGAGGATATTTAACAGCTTGTGCATCTTTTGATAGTTGTTTTCTTATCTACATTTTTGGGGTTAGAATCCTATATTTCATTATATTTGCTAATGCTTGGATCAAGAAGACCTCATAGGCAAAGTTTGAAATATAGTTCAGAGCTGGGATTTCAGTTCCAGGTTGGAACGGTATCGTGTTAGGTGTGATGATGCACACCGAGGGGATGGAATCGGGTAGGAGGAGAGGAAAAAAACACTAGAGGAGGAAAAAGAAGAAGACGAAGAAACCAGCTTAACTCAATGTCGAAACTTTAGCCATCTCCAAAACTTAGAGCAATGTGGTTTCCCTAGTTGTAGTCTCACCTGCTTTTCGCCGTTCTTTTAGTTGAGTTGAGCAATGCCCATTTGAATATGGAATGACCAGCTTGCTGGTTTCTTATCGTTGATCCTACTTCGGTTTTCGCTTGCTAGAACTGGAGGAGTAATCTACTAACCAGTAAGTAGGTTTGATGTAGATTTTGTTCCTGAAGTAGCAACTACCAAATGCTCCCAAGTACAGTATTATCTTAAAATGCATAAATTCTGCCATTCTCTTAGACCTTACCGCCCGGTACCGACATTTTTAAGCAAGTAGATTCTCTTGAAAAATTTCTGGAACCTGTTGATGCAGCTGAGTTGTGTGAATCATTTCTTAAGTTACATATCCATTTGTTAGTCTGAATAATTCTCCGGCAATTGCGATTACATCTGGGGTGCTCTTCATTTCCCTTTTCAGGTGATGATGAAGGATCAATTCGCAAACTATGTGGTTCAGAAGATTCTCGAAACATGCACCGATAAGCAACGGGAAATCCTGCTCAACCGCGTCAAAGTTCATCTGTCGGCTTTGAAGAAGTACACTTACGGGAAACATATCGTCACTCGAATCGAACAAACATACAGTGAAGGTGTCACACCACCCTTTGATGATAATCTTACAAATAAACTAAACCATTCTTTTCAAAGTTCTTCCACTGGATCTTTACTTAGTTTATAAAATCTGTTCTTCCAGATGTCCTTGAACCCTAAAACAAGGGAAACCACATACATTTGCGACCTTAATGCTGGAGAACTCCAACAAAGTCCTCAAGGTGGCTTCTGTCATGCCTTCTACAATGCACAGGTCAGACTTAGTATAAGTAGATTCATACTTCAGGTGTATATTGCTTCTATAATACGACGGAAATTCGGTATATCCTTGTGTATTTAAACTATTTATAGGTATCTAACTTAGGGTATTCGAAGGTGTATATCGATAGTATTGTACGACTTCTGTTCCTCCTAGATTTGGTTGATAATATATCTCTGATTTGCCTAAACCTTGTTTGTATTTTTATTAAGTATATAGTTAAAATTGTATAGAACATGTATGTATTTGTGATACTTTTTGTATTGTTTTAAAGATCTTAGAAACCATCTATTATAACTATATATATTTCATTGTCGTATCGATCTTTTAATGCATTTCGGTATAATCTTTTTTTTTTAATTTCAACTAATAAGCTTTTTTAAGTGTACCAAATAAAAATGTTGTCTCCCATGCCTAATGATATTCAATGAGAAAGAATAATAATATTTCATAGAATTAGTAAATATATTTATAAAAGAGGAATTTATATAATTGTTTAAGTATTTTTTAATTTTTTAAAAAGATAACTGGCCTACCAAAATAGCCTTTTAAATTAAGCTAAGACATTTAAATCAGTTTACAATTTAAAAAATAGACTTTTGCATATTTAAATAAAATTGAACCCTTTGGAATTTGATGATTTCTGTCAGTTTGTTAGAATTAAAAAATGAGTGTTTTAATCTTTTTTTCCCATGAAAAAATACAATGCTTATTAAAATAAATTAAAATGTTGACATGATATGTAATTCTTCAAATTAAATTTATTTTAATTATCAATTAAATTGAGTAATTCATTAAATAACACTCTAAAATTTTTAAATAATTAAATCATGCTCGATACATTTAAAATTACTTTATGACTGTATTGTATATCTTCCAATGTCCTCTATTTAATTGGATAAAATAGAACTAATTAAACTAAATTATTCGTTTTTTTTACCAATCGAATCAATTGAATTTTCAAACTAATTGAATCAAATTATTCCATTTTTTATAGGACCAATCGAATGATTAAATTTTACATTAAAATCGAATAAATGATACAAAATTTGTTAATTCAGTTGGTAATTAATCGATTTTTATTTTTTTAAAAAATATTAAAACTTTTTAATAAAAACTTAATTGATTTAATAAAAAATTAAAATATTTTAATATCGAACCAATTTAATTAAAATAATTCATATACTTTTAAAAAAAATAAAATTGTGAATAAATAAATCAAATTAAAATTTTGAATTAGTTCGATTTTATCGATTATTTCGTTTAACTGAAGTTTTGTTCACTGAAAAAAGTATTTTGAGACATTATTATTAGAAGATGGACAGAAAATGATTAAAATATATGGGTTTAACTGAAATTATCTCATTGTTATGAGAATAGAAGTGAGTAAATATTCAATTAATCAAAATAAATAATCGATTAAATTTAAAATTTTAATTTAATTATTTTAAAATTTTAATTTTTAAAAAAATTAATTAATTCAGTTAATTTAATTCGATTTTAATTTTAAAATTTTTTATTTAAAAATCGAATTAATTAAAATAAAAAATAATTTTTAAATTTTTAAAATTTTAATTAATTGATAAATTTTTTATAATATTTAAAAAATAAATTATTTTAATTATTTTAATTTTTAATTAAATTAATCGAGTTTTTATAGATTTATTTAATTTTTATTTAAAAATTTGATTTCTTAAAAAAAAATGGTTTGTTTAACCGAACCTTCAACCCTGTGTTAGAAGATCGGCGAGGTTAGGGATCTCTCGTGAACCGAACTCCAGGCAGAAGAGAAGAGGAAGCAGCGGAATCACATGGGGGAAGATCGCAAGGGGGGAGAGGAGCAAGAGGAGAGGAAGAAGCGCGTGGAGTCGCTGGGATGGCTCACGGAGTCATCGGTGATGCCGAAGAAGCGCAAGTCCATCGAGGGCGTCGGAGCCGCCTCCATCGTCGAGCTCAAGGCCCAGCTCTACCGCTCCCAGGAGGAGGCCCGAAAAACAAAGGAGGCCGCCCCTGCCGAGTTCCTCCGCGCCAAGAAGAAGCCCCTTCCCTCTGATGTCTTCTCGCACAAGAACGCCGGTGTCGAGAACCGCGCCAACAAGTATTTCCTGCTCTTCTATTTCTTTCATTGTTTATCTCGTCGGCTGTTTAATTTATTGGGGGGAAAAGTAATTTTAGGTTTACCGTGAATCCTAGCAACTTGAATTTGATTAATCGAGTAAATTAGTGTAGAGAATCTTATCATATTTTGGTGGATATTTGATTTTGTGACTGTGAATTGTAAGTTCGATCTCAGAGAAATTGATGGTTTCTTCTGAAGAAACTAACTTGATTGTTCATTGTCTGCTCATCATGATAATTCAGAGATAAGCTGGAAATGAAGGCTATGAAGGATGGATCAGCTGTTTATGCAGCCTTAGAGAAGAAGGCTGAGATATATGAAAAACTAGCTAGAGGAGAACTCCCAGATGAGGAAGACAAAGAGCGATATTGTGTAGATTTTTTCCACAAGAATCTCGAGCAAGACAATTCACAGCCACCTGAAGAACATAGTACTCCTTCTGATCTATCACAACAAAAGGAAGAAGCTCATACTGATGAAACCCTGTTATTTGCTAGACCATTTGGTCTTGGACGCGCCAGCAGCACTGTGGACGGTGATGAGCATAAACGGTTTGTGAGGTACGTTCACACTTCATTACCCAACCTTGAATACTATCATTAAATCTTAGTAGCACCTGCTTGTTTACCATTTATGAGTTTTAAAGCTGACAGGAAGCCTATTTTGAAGTTGAAAAAGAAAACTAGCTTGCAAATGATTGGATGCTATTATTACTATGCTTTATTTTTTCCTTGAGAATACTGTGTTAAACACCATCTCATCGCCTCGTTTCTTGGCACTCTGGCTTAAGAATTTAGGTTGGACAAGCAACAGATGCCCTGTGGCTGTATTTTAGTAGAGCATTGATATGTGATATATTTGAATTGGATACACTCTTGATGTTTCTACTGGATTCCTGATTTCATTGCTTGAATGTCTTTAGGGAAGTTCATGAGGAAGCTAGCCAGGCAAGGCAAAAGGCAACAATGTTGAAGTTGCGCCGGCAGGAGCAGGAAGCTGCTCGACGCGAAAAACTGAAGCAGGCATATCTCAGGAAACGGTTGGAACAGTTGACCTCTGCAAAACAAATGGCTTCAAGCGAGAATTGCACACAGACCATGAACAATGAGGCTTCACAGAAATAGGTGAATGCAAGTCCATTGGGCTGGATTATATTCATTATGAGGGTATGTAACCAACATTCAGCACGTACTTGGTTGATTTGGGAAAATATAGTTTAACACGATCTTTTAGAATGATATGTAATTTCTCAATTTCTAACATGCTGAGACTAAACATTTCGAATATTGTTTAACAAGACCTCTCAGAATGATGTGTAGTTTCTCAATTTTTAACATGTTGAGATTAAACATTTCAAATATTGTTTAACAAGATCTCTCAGAATGATGTGTAGTTTCTCAATTTTTTTAACATGCTGAGATTAAACTTTTTCATCAACAAAATTGGATGAAGCTGGGTGGTACTTTAATATCATGTTTCCCATATGTTTTTGGAATCTATTAATGATGTTGAAAGAAAAAAAGGTAATGATGGTTTTATCACTTCCTATTGTTTACCAATTGGACGGTCATGTTTTTCAAGGACCTCCTCGAACATGCTTTTCAGGATGGAAGAATGAAAGCATTAAGTTTACATTCAATTCTGAGAGACATACTGGTTCTTTATCAGGGTGGCAAAGCCAAAGAGGGCGCAAGAAGTTTGATGATCTAAAGCTGTACTCTTTCCTTGAAGAGCTCAAATTTAACAAAACTCATAGGTATGAATTGTGCCTGACAGTATTCGACGTGCGGTGGAATTTAGGCAAGTACTATTTTTTTTCCTTTTCTAAATTTCACCTTTTGTTTGATTGTATTGTTGGAGGTTATTATGTGGTGTATTGTTTTAGTTCATGCTTTTTTTTTTATTTTGCCAGAGCCACATGGGAGTCTATTTATCCAGCAGAAGTTAGAGACTTGCAGTATCTACAAGAAGAAGACAATGGTTTTCATTGAAGTACTTCCACATGCTTCTTCATTAATGACTGATTTATTTGGGAATTATGTTATTCAGAAGATACAACTACCAAACTTGTCTCTGACTGATTCCTCTGATTCCCATTTCATAAATTCTTCATGTATAAGTATTCTGAAGACACCACCTGTTTGACAATCCATTCTCATTCGCTGCTTGAATCTTGCAATTTTTTGAACATGGAATCGCTGAACAGAGGAAAGAACTAGCAAATAAACTTGTTGGCAATGTCTTACCTTTGAGTCTTCAGATGTATGGCTGTCGCAATATCCAAAAGGTTCACTTTCTTTTAGCTGTCCTTATTGCTTTTGCTTCATGTTATGCACTTCACTTGTTTCAGAACTGTAATTGTTGGGCGTTATGTGGTGTTCATGAAATTTTACATCAGTTGCTTTAATATCTGCCAATTTTCAGATGGTTTCAGACAAGGAACTTAACGAATCTAAATGTAGAAGTAGATGAGTGAAACTCTCCGTATTATGCCTCTTTGCATTGCAGGTTTTTATCGAATAAAATGTGTCAAGAATCCCTGCTCAAGTCGGCATGGGTCATGCTAAGTCTGGATGTCTTGATAGGTAAAACAAACTAAGGTAATAGAGGATGATTGATCTGATGACATTGATCCATCTAAGCTAGCTTACCCATGGTAGAATATGTGTTCACTTATTTGTGGAAGAACCGAAAAATCTTGGACTTGGCCCTTTTCTATTGTTCATTCTACATGATTGTCAAATATTTCTAGCCTAATTCTGGAATTTATGATTAAGTTCATCATTTTCATGTTTTTTTTCTCAAATTTGTGGCAGAGGTACTTTTTATTCCTATCCTATCGTTTGTTTTGTTATCTTCTCCTACACCTACATAGTTAGCAACTCATATTTTGCTCGTCTCCCAGCATTCTCTATAGTCTTATTGGAGCTTACCATTGCTCTCAAACAAACACTCATAGATTCAATGCAATAGAGCTTGTTGATAGAATAGACAATAACTACATTATTATTTTTTGTTTACTCGTTCTTTCTTCTTCATGAGTTTGAGTTTCAGAAATAGTCATTTGCATTGCAAAGTAAGACTGCGTATAATAGATTCTTCTTTAGAATCTCAGATTGACGGGAACCGGATTGTCTTTTTTTATTCTTCTCAACCAAACATCCATGCCTTCCCTCCATTCATTTGAAACTTCTTGAGTCTTCCCAGTAGCATCACCATCATCAAGATGATCTTTCCTTTGCCGCTCCATCTCCCTACAAACCCATACGAAGCATCCTTGCAGCTGCCATTAGGGTTCACTTTCTTCAGCCGGTCGCAACTGTATCCGACCGAGAACCCGACGTTTCCATGGGCACTGTAAGATAGGCCATCGAAAACACGACTTGATAACGATAACGAAAGTAAAGCATTTCGTGTAAGTATTTGTATCATACTAAGTAACAAGAAGCTTTCCTGATGACTTCGAAGACGACGTTGAAGATGTTGAAGTTCAATGGGTCGGTCGAAAATGATTCCCTCTCCGCGATGCAAACGAGAATGACGAAGATGATCGGGAAACATATCAGGGAGAGGTGTAGGCTCCGCATAAGCATCTTTGTTTCGTTGGATTTGGATTTGGATTTGGTAGAGTTCCATGAGTCTCTTTCGTCTCTTTCTTTTAGAGGAACAAAATAAGTACACGGAGGAACGTACCTACAAATATATATGTACTAAACTTAGTATGTAATTTTTTAAATAAAAAATTAATAGTTAATTATCTTTTTTTGGGATAAAAATAAATAAAGAAAGGTTTTTTTTTTCGAATATCAAAGGCTTTGATGTTTCATTTTGATTTTTAAATCAAAAAACACTTCATCTTATTATTTAATTATATATAATTATTTAATTATATCTCAATATTATAATAATTTTATTTAATTTTTAAATGGATCGAATACCTTAATAATAATTATAAACTCATAGATATTATCATGTGTCTAGTTGGACAAAAATAACAATTAAAAAAATTAAAATAAAACGTCCTATAATTTGGAAATGAAAGGTGCCTTTTTAATTTTTATATTGTTTTTCCCATAAAAAAATCGTAATTTAAACATTGAAAAACCAAATCAAATTTAAATATCAAATTTGAGATAAAAAAATTTCAAATATTCTTAAATAAATAAATAATTAATTTCAATATTTACATGGCAGAAATGAATTCACTCACATCATGACGGCGAAGAGCACCAAGATCGCCGGCGACAGCTTCGACATGTCGACCACCGTCTCCCCGGTGTGCCTCGAGTTCACCGCCTCAAACAGCGCCGCCACCAGTTTCCGGTACCATTCCATCCCGCCCAACACCTCCGGCGACGACCTCCACTCCTGCGCGCACATCATCGCCACCTGCACCGCCACGAACCCCACCGCCGACGCCGCCAGGTAGACGCAGTGCCTGCTAGGCAACAAGTGCTTGTACTCGCTCGCCACCGCCTCCGGCGCTCGCAGAACCCCCGCCAGTTCCTCCCTCCTCGCCGCCCTCTTCGTGACCCAAGCCGCGAGCCTCAGGCCGCAAGGGAAGAGGGTGTTGCCGGCCAGGATCTGCGGGATCACCATGAGAAGCAGAGCAGAGTCGTTCTTGAAGACCGCCATGTTCTCATTCGTGGGGACGAAGCCGCAGTTGCTGAAGGAGGACACGATCAGGAAGACGGCGAAAAGCGGCACCCCGATCGCCTTCCGCCTCAACACCTCCCTCGCGTCGCGCGCGACGGCGAAGTACACCGAGACGAGGAAGATTCCGGCGAGGTGGAAGAAGAGGAGGTAGCCCAACACGACGTAGCCGAGCCACCTGAGCGCTTCGCGCTTGTTCTCGAGCTCATCACCGCCGCTCACGGCGGAACCAACGCTCGAATCCTCCCGTTTTATTCTCAGCTTCGCGCTCGTGAAGTGGAGCCCGAGCAGGGAGGTGAAGACCTCGCCGCCGGCGAGCATGAGGGCGACGAGGACCCAGAGCTGAGCGCGCGAGAGGGCCTCCATCTCGACGGCGTCCATGCTGGACACCGTCGAGGCGGATACCGACATGAAGAACAGGTCTAGATCTTCAATGTGACGGCCCCTTCCGGCGACCGCCGGCGTCCTCAGCACGAGGTAGCCGACGAGCGAAATGAGGAGAAAGTATAAGAATTGAAGAAAGAAGGGGTCGCAGCAGAAGAGGAGGAAGTGGCTGAAGCGTCTCGCGCGAGAACGCCATGAATGAGGAGGAGGAGGAGGAGGAGGAGAAGAAGGAGACTTGTACAGATTTGTTCTATCTCCATGATCAAGAAATTTGATCGAAAGTTAAAAGTTTTTGAAGATTTTGTTGAGAGGGAGGGAATATTTATAGTAAACACAAAAGGGTAAGCATGTATTTGTCTAATGGGCAGTCTAGTGGGGTGAAAATCTGCATATTCATCCGGATTTGTACGGTGGGTGGTGTGTGGGGCCGTATTATCTACCTCCGGAATTACTAAATGAGCTAATGAAAATTTTCGAGAAATTTTAAATCGCTGTGAATTGATAGAAGAACATAAAAATATTAAAATATTAAAAAGAAGATTGAGATTCTGATTATTGAGAAAAAAATAAAAAGATGTTGGTTCCCTTAAAGGATGCAGACGGATATGAATCGTTGAGATTAGTATTTAATATTATCTTCGTAAACGATATTGTTTCTACAGTACTTACGGATAACAGTAACTCGTTTCCAAGATATTTTTACAACGACGAACGTCTCGAAATAATAACACTTCAAATTCCAAGACCAACGAATATTTTCGTAGGTTTTTTGAACTCTGAATGCATAAGATGAGATGAATGCATAAGATGGGATCTATTTATACTGACTGAAGAGGTTGAATACCCTTTAGGTGGGTGGATGTGACCCTTTAAAATCTGGAATCGGAGGGTTGTAATCCTTCACATATCCCTCTTAATATCATCCATCAGATTTGAAGGGTTGTGACCATTAGATCTCCCTTTTGGTCATCAGCCGTTAGGGTCCAAGCCATGATTTAATGCTTCAGATCAAGTCTCATCCCAAGTGGTTAGATCGTGATTCTTCATGATCCAACGCTCCAGATCGCATCATATGTGATACATCACACCTCTTTGATCAACGACTCTCATCCGTTGACACTTTGTGAAGTGCAAAGTGCGCCGATAAAGCGTCCATTGCGCGCGTGCGTGCGTGGCGGGTGGCGGGCTGGCAAGGACGAGCACATGCTCAGTCGTGAAAAGAGAGCACATGAGCTTTTGTGTTAACTCTCACATCATCATTAATAACGAATGAAAGCCCATCGAAATTTTTCGATATAGGACTATTCCCCATTTTTAGAGAAATTTTAAATCGTTATCAATTTAATTTCTCAGATCTTTAAAACAAAAGAAATAAAAATATTTAAAAGAAAATTGAGATTCTTTTTTTTTCTTCATTATTGAAAAAAAAGATATATTTAAAATAGTATGAATATATATTTAATGATCAACAAATACTTAATTTAGAATTAAATAAATTATGAAAGATTTATTAGAAATGATAAAATAAGATAAAATAAATTTAAAAAAATTTATATAGTCGATTCTATTTATTAGGATAAAAGGATGATTATTATTATTATTATTTAAAAAATAAAATTAGATAAATTAAGGGATGGAATAAAAGTTCTCCTAATAATTGGGGGTAAATGATAAGAATATGCATCGCTTAGGAGGTGGAGTGAATCAGTTCTTATTAGGAGAATATGTGACATAAATTAAGGAGATATTTGATTAGATTTGCTCGCTAAAAGGAATACATATTTATGTTGACATTTTACATAGTCAAAATTTTCCTAATCGAGTAATCATGATATATATATATATATAGCATCATAATGAACCCCAACTGTAAAATATATATATTTTATTTTATTTTTAAAAAAATTAAACATTAAATCATACATCCTAAACCCGTCTAAATCCTAAAAAAATTATTATTATTAATTTTTTTACACAAAATTATTATTATTATTTTTTACACTTGATGCTCACTGATGTCCACCTATTAAAATCCTATATATATATATATATATTTATTGAGTTATTTCAAATAATAATAATTTTACTGTTGTAGAAATTATAATAAGGTTAGATTACTGTAAGAAGCTTGAGTATTTACTAAACTCTCAAGACATTACATAAGTAACTTTAGTAGTTATATCTTTAGCACCTCTATTTAAATTGGAGTACTAATAATTTGTAAATATTATGCTATATATTAAAAAACAAAAACAAAATAGGGCCATGATTTTATGTAGTGATCCAACACCAAATGCCATTTTCTTTTCCAAGTGAGGTTGCCACTTTTGGAACTTATTCTTGAAATGGAGTTGGACACTCACCAATTATATTACTTCAAAGTAGTCGATCATTGTTCATCTCACCATTTGTGTTCTACTTTCAAGGAAGTGCTCCATCATTATCATTTCATTTGGAATAACTTCAAGAATTTAATTGAGAGTTGGCATGGCTGTGCTTAGGGTTTGGAAGAAAAAATGGGTGGAAAGTTAGGGTTCGACAGCTTTTTGTAGTGGAAGAAGTTGGGGATACGTTTTGTTTGGAGAGGAGGTCGACACATGTTGTCGATTCCCTCTGTGTGAGCCTTTTGTGGATGCCAAATGCTGTCAAATGAAAATGTTTTTGACTACAATCCAGTGCCTTCTTACAGGGTTTTTAAACCGATAGCTATCAAGAGTTGCTCGGGATTCAATTGAATTGTTTAAGGGTGATGAATAGAGCTGGGATCAATCCATGATAGAATAGATCAATCCATTAAAAATTCATCATATGATGAGCAAAACGGATCGATCCATTAATTTAGAGTTGAAAAATCTCCTACCCAATCCAAAGTGGATTGTGAATTAGACAGGTTAACCCATGAGTCTGTCAAAAAATAAAAAAAATATTAAAAAATTTAAATTTAAATTGATAAATTGTTAAACTTGAATTGTAATATAAACAGATCAAGTCCACAATTCATTAAATTTTTTATTTTAATTTTAAATTTTAAAATAAATAAATAAACTTTCTCAATTCGCGGATCAATCCAAATCCGTCGCAGGTCAACTCACGCGGATCACGAATCTAGATCAGTCAATGATCTGAATCCATTTTAAAATAAATTGATAAAATTTCAATTCAATCCACCTAAATTATTTGACGGAGTGGATCAATCCAACAGATCCAATTCAAATTAATGACTATAGTGATGAAGATTGGAATGAGGTTAATGAATGCCTCAAATGGATAGAGGTCTAAGCTATAGTTGAATCATCTTTAGTGTGCTATTCTTCCTAATTTTCTTTACCGAGTCTTCGACAAGACTGGATAGAGGTTGCGAATGACTTGAGGATGTTACGAACAATAATTTTCATACAAAAACTTCAAAGTGCAAAGAGCCGCAAGTTACCATGTCACTTGATAACGAAAGTGATTTACTTGTCTTACCAAAAACAAACTCTTCCACTAAGTTTGATGCATCAGAATAACTTTTTTTTTTTAAAAAACACACAAAATTTTAAATAAAATCCAACAGATTCTGAAAGTTGAAACAACTTTCAGCATTGTATCATTACTGGTGTGGAAAAACAGAGCAATGTTCTAAAAGAATTTCAGTGATTTCAAGTGGATTTGCTATATTTCAGTAAATAACCCACAGCCACGAAAGTAGATAAGATGCATCACAAAACACGTTGAGAGATTAAATATAAGTTTAGGCTACTTTATTCTTTTAAAATTTTTTATTTCGATAATAAGTAGATGATCTTTTTCATAATTCGCCTATGGATAAATTAAGAGTACAATTTATACACACTGATAAATTAATCTCGTTCCTAGTGGAATTCAAATCCTGATCATTTTAGTTGTTCCTGAGTAATTTAGCAAGTTTAGGCTACTTTAATTATTGGGGTATGAAAGCTAGAAGATGCCATATGGAATATAAGTTTAGGCTACTTTAATTATATTTAGATGGTATAAAGAAAAAAGAGCTATAGAATTGATTAAAAAATCATAAAAATATCCTCAATAAAACTAGTTAAACTAAAACAATGATAAAACTAAACTCAACTTCTAAATTCTTCCTCTCCTCTTCTTGATGCCCATCCTTTATCATGACATCTAAAATCTTTTACTTAAAAAAGATCAAAAAATATACTTCTATCAAAAATGTTTTTTAATGGAAGTCTATTTTTCTCTATAAGGAAATGGGTTGACTTGCTCTATAGAAATAAATTATTTATGAGAATCTTTTAACTCTTTAATAAGAGTGATATGACCTCACTAAAATCATATTGTAGTGAAGGACAGTATGACTTCCACTGAAAGTATAGTGTAAATAAATTGTACTTGTCACTAAAAGACATGAGATGCTCAACCTATCACATAGTTGGGTTGGATGGTTTGAAGCTTCTTCCCATGCTCTTGAGCTCACATGATCCCGACATCAATTGGTTGAGCTAGCCGTAACATAGCCTAGCTTGACACAAGATCAGATGTGTCGAACAAGACCCACCAAAGACTAAGTCATATTGTGCCAAGCTTAGCCTATCCCGCAGTCGGGTTGGGTGGCCACCACTTGACCTGTGGGTCATGCTTAGCACAACCACGTTTGGATTGTGCAGAGAATGGCATGAACCCATGCCAAGAACGACCCACATTCCAAGTTGGGTCCATTATAACTATTATCTTCCTACCATTATAACTAAGAATATTTATGAAGTATTTAAAGAAAGGAAAAGTATAAAGAGTTGGTCCATTAATATGTAAATCTATAAGACGTGTGGTGGACCTTTATGGACCTCCAGAAACTCAAGGAAGATCCATCTAAATCCCACCAATTGTTCTCTGTCCATATTTACAGTGCGCAACTTAAACAACCCACCAAGAATTAGGACATAACTTGCAATCTCATTCCACAATAAAATTATAAGATAAATCACAGATAAGGGAACAGATATAGCAAAGAGAGTCATCATGTCGTAGAAAATCCAGAAAAAAACAATCAAGTGGCAATAAATTTGAGGCAAATGTTAATTTTGCATCAAGATCAAGTTACGAGATGAACCAACAACAAAGCAGGCATCTAAAGATGAAATTTTTTTTTTATCAGAGAGAAATGCTTACCTATCAAAATAGCCACAGGGTTCATCACCCATCAGCAGCGTGATTGTTCACGACGAATGATTGATGTTGATTCTGCATCAAATGGCAAGAAATTCGAGAGAGATATTGATTTTCCATCAAAATAAAGTTTCCAGATGAACCAACCACAAAGCAGGCATCCAAAGATAAGAATTTATCAGAGAGGAGCTTACCTACAAAAATAGTTGCAAGATTCATCACCCATCAACAGTGTGGCACTGCAGCAAAATGGCAAGAAATCTGAGAGAAATATTAATTTTGCATCCAAACAAAGCTACCAGATGAACCAATGGCAAAGCAGATGTCCAAAAGATGATATTTTTATCAGAGAGAGATGCTTACATATCGAAATAGTCGCAGAGTCAGTGTGATTGCTTATGAATGCTGATTAGAAGCGTGGTGCTCTCTGAAGTTGTTCTCATATGTATATGTGAGGATAATCCAAGCAGTGTTCTTGCAAATCCATATATAACTAAAGTTGTGTATTGAATTTAGAGGAAACCTTGAAATTATTTGACCAAAAATAAAACAGTCATGCTATATGATCTAACTGTCTTTGAACATGACAGATCCTCGATAGCTACAAGCTCATACACTAAAATTCAAAAGTGATTAGTCATGTTTAACTTGTAAATAATTAAGTGCACTGTAGACCTGATCAGTACAAAGTGTGAGGTGATGCAACCAAAACTTCAAGAAAGTGGCATCACATTGCATATCATGGACTCATACAGGTCGAATGCCTTCATAACCGACCACCCTGATCAGCTCTGTGAACTGGTTCAGAGGACCAACAATGCTCCTCAGAGCTTTGATTAACTGATCTGCTTGCAACCTCGTCGCATCGCTAGGGTTTTCCAAATCCACCGAAGCAGGATTCACACAAAGATTATCTTTCAGCTCGTGTTTCAGAATGACATGTATCCGTTGAGCATTCTCCTGCAGCTTACTCATCATAATTCTCGCCTTTTCTAAGTTTTCTTTATCTTGATTCTCATCTTCTATATTCTCTTTGGAACCTGAAAGTTGAGATTCTGTATTCTCAGTAGGATACATCAACAGAATGAAGATTTTCAACCAACAAGTTCAAGCAAAAGTAGTGGCGAAGAAGGTGTGAGATTTCATGATGAGGGTTAACCATAGAACATAAATTCCATGAAGATTTAGTGGCATAGAGACTTAACCATAGAAAACATGATTTACTGTTCTAAACCACAAAGTTCATCAGAATGATTGGTTACAAGATTGGTTGGACTTTGCTTGGGTGTGGAGGCAAACTTTCACAAATTAAAGGAGAGGCTCACGGACAATGGCGTTTGGTTAGCTTGTTTGCCAATGATAAGTAGTCAACCCAAATATTTGAATGATGGCTGGTACGTGCTGTATGTGTTCATGGTTCCTAATTCAATAACTTTGCTTAGCAAAAGTAAATGCTTTAATGACTGAAAGTGGAATTGTGAACAGACCTGGCGCATCAGTAACATCCAGCATTTCTGTCTCTGCGGCCACAGGTAGCTCTTGCAAACCATTGGCAGCCATGATGATGCCCTCCACCTCCATATCGACCGACACAGCCTGACCCTCCTGCGGCCTAATAACTGCATCCATGGCGCTGAACACTTCCTGGTCGAGCATATACAGGAGCCCTAGCAAATGCTTCTTCTTCTCACCATCCAAGCTCCAGTAGGATCCCTCTCCATGCTTGAACTCCCACTCCCTGATCTTCGAGTGGGCAGAGAGCAGCGACTTCCACCGCCTCTTGCACTGGTTGGAGGATCGCACGACGTTCGAGGCGGCACAGTTGTCCGCGACCATCTTCCACTTCTGGTACGAGGAGAGCGCCTTGAGCCAGTCCTCGTCCATGGAAGCGATCTCGTTGAGAAGGACGAGCGTCTCGTAGGTGGACCAGTCAGGGGCGGCCTGCAAGCGAGTGCATCGAGAAGTGCTGGTCGGCGCCGGAAGGCTGCTGCTGCCGGTGGCAGCGGCTCCGGCGATGCGCACCTTTTCTTTCCTAGGAGTGGCCGGCAGAGCCTGTATAATGTTTAGTTGCTCCCCTGGCAGAACCCGGACGATCCTTGGTTGCTCGGCCGGAAGAGCCTGGACGATGCTCGGTTGCTCCATTCGCTAGGGTTTGAGTAAATCTTTGAGATGAGAAGGGGATGGAGATCAATCTTTCTCCAGGTTAGGGATTGCCGAAGATGAACCCTAAGGAATCCACCGATTTCTCGGACTTGGTTGCCGATGACAAGGAACCGAGCGATCCAAATCCCAGGCGAGATAGAAGACAAAGGAAATAGAGGTGGGGGAGGGTTTACCAACGAGGACGGAGGGATCGGTTCCCCTGTAGAAGTTCGCCGGCCGGCCAATACCGCAGGTCGCTCGTCGCCCACTGTGATCGAGGAAGACAAACGTAGAACAGATCCGGCAGAAGAAATTAGTGAAATTTATTTATTTTTTATTTTTTTATATCGATTTTTTGGCAGATTTTCTGAGGCTCTATCTTTCAGAATTTCCCAAATAACACCCTGCACTATCGAAATTCCCAAATATCGCAAAGACGGTGGCCCTTGGTTACTGCAGGACTGATTTGTTGAGTGGATAAGGATTAAATTTCGATAAAGCTGAGATAATGCCCTTCCTGTATGTCCTGTTTCCTGGGGTCATTGGGGGTGATGAATTTCATCTTCTACTAAAGTGAAGACGGTGACCTTGCGCAGTGTGTGTTCGTGGTTGAGACGAGAAAAAATAAAGAAGGGAGAAGAGAAAATGATTTTCCGTCCTATTAAAATAGATAAAAAAAATATATTAAACCTCTTGGTTCAATTAGATGTCATTCGTCCCGTTTGAATTGGATCGTGTAGAACATAAGAAATGCCCTTTCATTTGGGTTAATCTAATTCATTTATTTTGAAACTAACGGTTTAGATCAAGTTTCATTTGAAAGAGTACTTTGTCTCTTTATTTGGATGCATCTAAGTCTTCCATTTTGAATTCAATAACTGAGATTGAATCATCATGAAGAGGCACTTATATCCTCTCATTTGGATGAATATGATTTGTCCATCTTAATTCGATGATCCAAATTAAACCATGTCATTAATCTATATCAAGTGATTTCTTATTCACACATTAATTGATTCAAAATTAATTTTTCAACAATCTCCCACGTTAATGAAAATTAATGCATGCATGTATTGTGGCAAAAAAGATGATACCCTTACCTAGGGGTCCTTCCAGTATTATCCCAAGCGATCTGAAAGAGAGACAAATCACGAAGGACCACCTTGGCTTAGTGGTCCACTACATGAGAAGGTGAGACAACCAATGGGGCATTCCGCACATGTTGAGCAATCGACCCTTAAACCTTATTATAACAACTCTCATGCAGGAACCATCTGACTCAACCCGTGAGGGCTTAATGCATGCATGTATGTTAACATAAAAGGAGAGTTCAATCGAACGATTATTGCATCAAGAGAGATAACTTATGGTTTGAACCTTCCATAGTAGAATATTATCAAATTTACTAAGCTGTTTAGTGAACATTTCTTGAACTATTCAGTCGTTTATGAAAATCAAGACCATGATACCTACATAATAACCTTTCTCACATCTTTATAGTTCTCACTATTGTGTCCGTTTTGACCATGGACAACATCTTGAATTCATAAGTAATTTAATTGAAGTGGTCCATCTTCACATTTTTATAGGTGATATGTCATATTAAGAGTATCCTATGATACTCTTTAAATAGGAAATACAAATAATACTTTTTGGATTCATGTCCTTGTCAAGTATATGTGTCATTAAAAGTTTATAACTTAACCTACATGTGATAGGTGGCAATTTTCCATCATAGGAATGAGAGTGGAACTAGTTCAGTGCCCACAACAATTAAAAGTTTAACTTTCATAATTTTGTTATCTTTTCATTAAATCAAAATCTTGAGATCTCCAAGCAATATGGTTGGGTTACCATTATGAATGTTCTTATTTGATAGATTTTTAATTTCATTCCTCTTGATGTACAATATATTGATCTCTACTTAAACTTTTTGTAAATGAATCTATCAAGTTATCTTTCGATTTAACATAATTGATATAGATAACTCCATTTGAAATCAATTGCCTAATAGTATTGTGATTCAGTTCTAATTCTGGTAGGTTTATTGGCACTAACTTATCTTCAGTCAATGCATTTGAGTGACTTTCTTTGGATATCAACAGTCTTTGACCTTGTGATTCAGTTTGACACAGTGGTATGTTCGTGGAACTTCTTAGCCTTCTCTTGGTTCTGTCCTTTGCCAAGATACTTTCTCTTCTTGCCAGTGTTTGGCTCCATCAAATTTGCCTTAGCAAGCATAAATATTTTTATTGATTTTGATTGCTTGCGATTATTTTCTTCAATCTACAATCTTATAATTAGATCCTCAAGTCTCATATCCTTTCGCTTGTGCTTTAGATAATTTTGAATTCCCTCCACGAAGGTGGGATAATATCCAAGCTATTGATGATATAATTTCGACATAAAATATCACTATATCCACAAGCATCAGATGTCACCCTCCTCTCTTTATCAGTCTCACCTTGAGATATAAAGGAAGCATCTTCACGTAGAAACCTCGCAAGATAAAACAACATCTTTTGTTGCCATATCTTAAAATCAATACCTTTAAACTTCTTTGATTTCTCGCCATGTGCCAGTGGAATAGGAGCCGTCGATGATGAATCCATTAAGATTGCACGAAAAATTCATCTTAAAATTGTTGGATCTGATGTGGTGGTGCAATTTGAGCACAGACAAAATGACAGTATAACATCGCTTAGGCGAAGTCAAGGTTAGAGTTGGACTCTATCTCTTTAAGACAAATTTGCCCCGCATATAATGTTTACGGAATACGACAATCGTCTCCTAAGATACAATGACTTTATCTTACGATAGCACTGCAAATCGCAAAACCTCTGAACTGAAGAAACTTCTTAAACTTTTCAGAATGCAAGTATGGAATGCAATGTTTGCTTTGCTTTTGAATTGAATGAATGAAATGGTAAAGTCTGGAGCTTATGTATACTTTGTGAAGGTTAGAAGAATCTCTTAGTTTAATCAAATCTCATCTGTCCAATTTGAATTGAATGATCTAGATCGCATCCCTTTCCAAGAAACACAATGTCCCTTTACTTGAGTTCATTTGATTCATCCATTTTGAAACTAACAGCTTAGATCAATTCTCATTTGAAAGAGTAAAGAGTGCGTTGTCTCTTCTAGATGCATTTAAGTCTTTTATTTTGAATTCAATGAATAAGATTGAATCATCTCAAGAAGCAAGTATGCCCTCTAATTTGAATGAATATGATTTGTCTATCTTAATCCGTTGATCCAGATTAAGCTATGCCACTGATTCATATCAAGTGATTTCTCATTCATACTAATTGGTTCAAAATAAATTTTCCAACAATACAACCATATGATTATCATGATTAATTCATTGTTAACTATCTTGCAATTACAAAGCTGATTGGTCACAATTCATATGATTTAAGGATTGACTTATTTATTGCCCCGGGGCATAGCTGAGTTTGTTACGACGGATCAGAGTTGTAGAAGAGAACAAGAGTTCGAATATCCTCCTCTATCGTGGCCAACTGCAGGTTCTCGATTTATCTCTCATAGATGATCGTAGGACTGATTGTGTGGCACCGCTGGGATGGTGAATTCCATCTTTTACAAAAAATGATTAACTGATTTATTAATGCGATTTAAATGGAATTTATATTGAGTCTGGGATCCACTTATCTAGTTACATTTTTTGATATTTTATTGAATCACGTGAGTAGATTTAATATTGTTAATTTCATATATTCAAGTTTTAAAATTCTAAGAATGCATAACATTTTCTCGTTATACCCCTTCATTCTTTCCACGTTTAATTTTTTTTCACGTTCAATTTTTTCTCAAGTCATTCAAAATTCATGCTCTCAATTTACGCTATCAAATTCAAATATGAGGGCATGAATATATTAAGGAGACTTCCAATAATACTTTATTTTAGTTTGAAGTAATTCAAAGTTCTTTGAGTCCGCAGTCAATTTCGGATAAAACTAGTTGATATTTTAATGGATTTATACAATTTAAAATTTTAAAAGTTTGATATTTGTTGAATCAAGAAGTCTTAAGAACTGATTTATGATGTTTGTTAGTGAGTATTATTGTCCTATATCTCATAATGAGTTTTGTGATAAATTTTATCAAATTTTTGTAAGTTCAAAAATTCATCGCTCTCAATTTACGTTATCGAATTCAAATATAATAAAGTACATTGATTTTAATTTAAAATAATTATCTAAAATTTATCGATAAATCTAGAAAATTTCGAATGACTTTAAACTAAAATTAATATATTCTTAAAAGCATCCTTAATATATCTATATTTTCATATCTCAATTAACAACGTAAACTTAGAACAATGAATTTTTGAATGAATATAGTAAAAATTTGAACATGGAAAGAAATGAGAAGTATAATGGGAAAGCGCTACGTGTTTTTTTTTTTTAATTTAAAACTTAGATATGTAAAACGGATATAATACTAAATTTTATTCGCACGGTTAAGTAAAATATAGTTTTTTATTAAAAAATGATTTATGTTCTAAAAATATAATTGTACGTGATTTTAGTAAAAAGTTCTCCAATTAAAATAATTTAGATCAAAATTGCTTTAACATAAAGCAGAAGAAAAAACTTTGACTCAAAGTGTTCTAGCTTTAAACATAATATTTGGTTAATGCACTCCATCTTCTTTTTTTTTTACAATTTTGATTAAATTAAAATAATTTTAATCAATATTTGAATACTTTTGATTAATATTAAAATAATTTTAAATATATTAGAATATTTTTTAAAAATTACTATAATAATACTGAAATAAGAATGTTTTTAAAATATGAGATGCTTTTTGATTTTTTTTTTTAAACGGCTAAAAAAACATTCCATTAAAAGCATTCATAAACCCTAAAGCAAATTTGAATTTATCAAAATGTCAGGGTCTAAAATGGCATTTGACCTTTATTCTTTTTAAACCCCACCAGAAAAGGCACTGCCTCGATTCCGAGAGAAAGAGGAAGGCAGCAGCAGCAGCCATGTCTAGGGTTTTAGGGAGTTGCAGAATGCTCATGGCGGCGGCCAAGAGCGGGGCGAAGGAAGCAGTAGCGAAGGCAGTGAGGAAGAAGGCAGCGGCTGCCCCTCCTGCAGCAGCAGCAGCGACGCTGCCGAAGGTGGGCATCCGGAAGCCGGTACCGGTGTCCCCAGCGATGAGGAAATTCCTCGGCGTCCAGGAAATCACGCGGATGGAGGCAGTCAAGAAGATCTGGGAGCACATCAAAGGCAACCAGCTTCAGGTTCGAGCCCCGCCTTCTCCTATGTCTAGGGTTTGGGAAAAGAATAAACATGCATTTGTGTTTCGTTGCCTTTTCATGGATCTTACTTTCTTGCAGTGTGACCGTTTTTTTTGTTATTCTAGGAATTTTAGGGTTAGATGACTATCTTTAGCCTCTATGATCGTTGGATGTCGAGATGTTTCATGTTGTATCCGCATCAGCATTTATCATTGTCTGCACTCTTTTTGGACTTTTTCCGTTCTGCTAGTTGTTGGTGTCGCCTCCTTATCACTGTGCTTTGGCGGTTTCTTCGCTGTGGTTTTGCTATAGTACAATTTTTCACGATTTGATTATTACTTGATCGATGATTTCTGTTGTGAATGATCGATTGCGGGATGAATTTTGGTGTTTGCATAATCTTCTATTCATTTCTTATTGATTTGGAAGCTTAGAGTCTTTTGTTCTAGGTTTATTTTCTCCATTTTTGAGTTTTTTGGTGATTCGCCTGATTTTCTATGCTCCATTCACCTCCATGCGAGCCCTCCTGCCTCCTCTGCACCCCTCCCTCCCTCCCTTGAGCACCTTTGCCTCTGCTCCCACTTGTGCCACCTTCCTTCCACCTCCTTCAGCATGGAGGCAGAAGCTGTTGAAGGGCTCATGGAAGAGGGGGAAGGGAAGAGAAGGCAACTGTGAATATACTTGCTTCTCTCATGTATCAAAGACAAAAAAAAAAAAAAAAAAAGAAGAATGCTTTACCCTGTGAAACTTTTCCTTGTAAAAATTTTGTTTGAACAATATTTTACATATACACAAAATTTTATAAGAAACAAACAAACCTCAGTTGCTTTCCTTATGCAACTTAGCTCTTCCTTTCTCCTTCAGGGCTATTCGGCTTAAGGTTTGAATATATTAAGGAAATATGGACAAGTTTATTCAGAAAAGGAAGCGACAACAACAAAAAAAAAAGTTACAGCAATCAAAGTGGCCCTTTGTTAATTGTCATATTGTTATGTGTTTGTGCTTATTAGATTAGTGGTTCTTCAAGTTTGAGTTACAGAGTTGATAAATCCAGGATTGGTAATTTATTGGCGTCTGCTATGATAGAAAAAAAATGTATAGAATAAGATGTTAATCTTGTCTGTCTACAAGAATTAAGGTCTACATATTAAGTCAACTTAAGCAATTAGTCCATCAGTGATTTTTATTCAAATCACATTTGAGAAATGGATAAGTTGTGATAGCGATTCAGATAATTCCTTCGTGGATAAGCATGGTGCTACAAGAATTTGATGAACATCCTATCGTTGAATTGATTTCCAGAATTCTATAACTAGGTTTTGATTGTGTAGGATATCAATGTCCCACATAAACTGGGGTTCCCCTTCTTATCTTGCATGTTCATGCTCACTTTAAATGTAATCGCTGTTATCTAATTGCATTGTGTAGATTATTGCTATTTCTATAATCAATTGGCTTGCTGAGGTATTTCAGAGTTCTTTGACAAACAAAAAAATGGAAAAGGAATATATCATAGTTATCGAAACACAAATAGAAGAAGACACATTCAAAGATATTATAATTTCTTATGTGGTTTGTATACTCTCAATTCAGGATTTGTCAATTGGATATGCTTCTTTAGTGGAAAAGTTGGAATGACTGTGGAGAAAGAGGAACAAAAACCACATTGTTTTTGAAAAATCTCAACTTGCAAGATTTGCTCGAACTACTTACACAGAGCTATTTTCCATCTCCTTCTAATTGATCAAAGTTTCATTTCCAACATTTTTTTTTCTTTCTTCATTGCAGAATCCTGCAAATAAGCGGGAGATTCGCTGCGACGAGAAACTGAAGACTATATTTGACGGTAAAGACAAGGTTGGGATGTTTGAAATGGGAAAATTGCTCACTCCTCATTTCCTCAAACCTTAGTGAACCAAGGGATGTTGTCATTGCTGAATGTTTCTGATATCTGCTGTTAGTTTCTCTGTAAGGAAAACCTAATCCTATGAAACTAGAACTCAGTACGCTGCAAATTATGTCTATGTTAATGATTCTCATGTGTCTTCTTTAGGCATATTGTGCTGAAGACAATGGTACCTTCAGAACTCAGATAGTTGACTACTAATCTTGTGTGCCATTATATTTTGTGATAAGTTTACTAGTCAATTGAATCAACCAGTTGGATTGGTTGAACTAGGAATGGTAGGTTACTACTCACTCTGAGTCCTCAAATTTTCATAAAATTTCGATAGTAAAATTTCACCCAATCTGTATGAATTAGCCCTCTTTTGCAAAATGTTCTCAGGACTTTTTGTATTTTACTTTAAGATAATTTTGAATTATTTTAAAGTGGTATAATTTTAAGTAACCATGTCCAAGGTCTATTTGTACCTTTATTGATGCAAAAATAGGTTGATTAATGTCATTATTTTATTAACAATTTTATTATTATTTGATACACATAAATTTTATTTTAAAAAATCAAGACGTAGCTCAACTAACTGATTTATGGCTGAACGTGTTTGACCATCCACGATTTCTCTCAATTAATGTTTGGTAGCCGAACAGTCAAACACGCGCCCAAGGAGTGACTTGCGAAAAGGGATAAAATGAGGAGCTAACTGCGAAATATGCCAGGGGTATTTTGCTATATATGCCGGGGACAAGCATGACTGCTTCTTCGATTCCATTGTAGCGTACTCCCGTCTTTGACTTCCTCAAGCTCGAACCTTCGCGACCTCCGATCTCCACTTGGTTGACGTTCCCGCGAATTCCCATCTGCTCTCCCATTCTCTTGCTGAGTTTCTTCCTCGCTGCGCGTCTTCCGCCATTTGAATTGGTTCCGGATTCGATCCGGTGGAAGTAATCTGCGCGCGCGCGCGCGCGCCCTTGGAATCGAGAGGGAGAGGATGAGTTTCCAGGATTTGGAATCAGGGAGGCCGCTCATCGTGCGGCGGCAGGATCCGACGCAGGCGGTTGCGGCCGGGCTGTTCCAGATTACGACTTCCGTCCGCAACTTCGAGCGCTTGGTCAGCACGATCGGCACCCCCAAGGACACTCCCGACCTCCGGGAGAAGCTGTGAGTGTCGTTTCTCCGCGGAATGCTGGTTTGGGTGGTTACGAGAACGGTTTAGGGCTAAGTTTCCGATTTCGCTGAAAATATTTTCGGTAAAATGTTTTCCGAATGTTTTGGTGCGGTGTGGCCGTAAAATCCCTTTTGGTCGATAAATTTTTTTTTTTGAAAAATGAGTTCAGAGAGCCAAATGGATCGATTGAAACTCTGTTCAATCGGCAGGAGCAGATTGATTGAGCCAGATAAACTGGTTGAGTCGGCTGGACTCTGTAGCATTATCTAAAAGTTTTTTTTGTATATAAATAAGTTTTTATTCAGTATCAAATGGAGCCTAATTATGAAGATTATTTTCACTCCCTGCTTTGCTGATTTATGGAGATTGTTAAGTTTGTATTTACTCTAACTGGCCTATTGCTGGATTTGCTTGGGTGGAAACTGGAAAGATAGGAGGGGAAAGGGATGGAGAAGGCGAGGGGAAGTCTCACAAAATTGCACATTGAGCATGAACCACTCATGTCCATTTTTGTGTCACTTTCCCTCCCGTCTGTTTCCCCTCTGATTTCTATCTTTCTGCCCATGTAAAACATTGGCTTGTGTTTACTTAGAGGAGAGGAAGCAAGGGAAAATTGTAGTTTAAATGAAGAGAAAGAAAAGAATTGAATTACCTTATATTCACTCTGTTTCATGTTGCTTGTTTAGTTGGATTGAACTAAATAAATGAAATAATATTACTAACTTCATTTTTTTTTCATTTTTGGCGAAAATAAAATAGAAAATTGGAAGTGATCAAATCCTTTTCCCTCTAATTTTCTCCAAGTAATCAAAAGAAATTAATGACTTTATTTGTTCTCGTCTCTTTTTCATCCTACTTCCATCCTAGTAAATACAATATCTAAGAATTTCTTTGGTAGGTTTTTCAACCTATCTTTGTCAGTGTGTAAACTTACTGCTTCTAGGGAATCCCTTACCCTACGCTTGTTTGTCAACTTTTTTTTTTCTTGTATACATGAGTAATTCTCTTCTAGTGGAGCCAATTAAGTATATTGCCAACTGTTGTATTCTTTTTTTTTTTTTTTTTCCCTTTCAGGCACAATGCAAGATTACATATCGGACAGTTAGTTAAAGATGCTTCTACCAAACTTAAACAAGCTACTGAAACAGATCATCTTTCTGAAGCTAGTGTAAGTAAATAGTACTTGAGTTTAATATCTATTGAAGTTCGCATATGCTTTGATTGTATTGCTTTGGTTGGATGTTTCTATCTTCTTCAGTGTGCAACATTCAGGTGAACTGTGGAGGTAGTCTTTGCTGGAATTTCAGTTTTAAGAAGCATACCATGCAGACATTTATGCCTTTGAATTTTGTCGTAGTTGTATACTGTTATTTTTTTTTCTTGAAGCATTTTCAATAATTGACTCACAGTTCTCATTAATACATTCACCATATTATGATAAAATTTTAGAAGTCACAATAATTACACTCAATAAGTGCTTGAGACAAATTAATTTATTAATTTGGCCATATGCTCCAGCCTATCTCCAATGGATCATAAAAACCTACTTAACCTATTCAATGTATAATTGTGTGTTCAGACTATCTTAAATTATTAGCATTTATATTTATTTCTATACCAATGTACCATATGATGAGTCTTTAATAGGAGGCCCACATATTTTTTTTCCTAAGTACTCTCTCTAAGATCTTTCTCTCATAATAAAGATGAAAAAAAATAAAAAAAACCCATTATATTATGCATGGTTCTTGACTAGTTTATGCTTGCAAGCTGATTTCCTGCTCATAATGCAATCTTGTCATATCACCATCTTGTAGACTTCCTATGTCAAGAATTTGTAGAAGGTGGCTTGTGCAACACGTACAATGCAATTAACCTCAAATGTAAAGTGAGATTACTTGGTTTCTCATTGTACAAATGCTCCTCCACTATTAGACTTTAGCAAAAGGTGGAATTTCTCATACGATCAACCCCACAATCATCTATGAGGAAAATTGAGAAGCTGCAGCTGATCCCTTCGGGGCCTACATACTCCTCCACTATTAGAGATTTGATGGGAAGTGGATAGACTGCATGACTTGATCAAAGCTTTTATTTATGATTCTGAACTCTGGGCTATGCTTTATATCCATTACCACTGGAAACGTCATGGAGATTCAACATGCATGAATTCATATATTAGAATCCTGACTATTATGATTACATGACCATCAATCTTTCTCATTTAACTAATAATCAATTCTTTCTTATTTCTGTCATGACATTTTCCTTAAGCACTGTGATAAATTGCAGACAAGCAAAAGGATAACTGATGCAAAACTTGCCAAGGACTTCCAAAACATTTTGAAGGAGTACCAGAAACTTCAAAGGCTTGCAGCTGAGAGAGAAACTGCATTTGCTCCATTGGTTCCCCAAGCTGTTCTTCCATCAAGGCAGGCTGTTGTATTCAATTTGTGCACTTGAGTTTGCATTGAATTTCTGCATGTGTTTTACTTGCATTTTACATCTCAGCTGCATTAATAGAAGCATCTGTGTTACGCTTTCCATCATTATTTGCTTTTGTTTTGTTTGTGGAATGGCTTTTGTGGATTTTAGTAGTTATGTGTATTTTATTTGGTGCAAAATCCTGAGTGAAGGTTGGTTTTGTCGGATTAGAAACTTCTTATTTATAAAGGGCTCTGCTAGTTCAGCTCAGTAGCTATCCCCTCTTTTCTTTGTTCACTTAGTACTTTTTAACTGTATTCTCCTCAAGGATTTTTAGCATTATTAGGGTTAGAACCTGAGTTTTAAACCTTGTGGACTGTCTCTACATGGAAAGATTAAGTAATCAATAGTTATTTAAAAAACATACAATATATACATCTGGTAAACAATAAAAGAGTTATTGGACAGATTTTGTGGTGTTACAATCTTGCAAACTTAAGTTCTGAAAAGGAGTTAATTGGTATCGAGACCTAGGGCCCCACTTGCCTTTATTATGGTACTTGCCACATGTCACCAAAAGATTGAGCTGTATATCAGGTTTAGGTCCTTGCTTCACAAATGATATTGTTTTCATCAGACCTGATACAAGAACTGAATCATCAAATTTAACTTGAGCTGAATCACGTAGCCAAAATGCACAAGTTAAAAATTAATCATAATACACCTGTCTAAGCCTATTTCTTTGATGTTGATTGGGATGCTATATTCTTCCCTTAAAGCTTGACAACCTTGTTTGGTTGCTATCCAAGTCACATGTTAAAATCATTCTTAATAGACGGCTTTTCAGTCTCATTCTAATGGTGGTTCCACCTTCTATGAGTAGCTCTTTGGATCCTCTATTGTACTATAGGGCTGCCTGGTGCACAAAGCTCTTGCCAGTGCGGGGTCCCGAGGAAGGGTTGAACCACATTGGATCTATTGTATGTAGCCTTACCTTGCATTTTGCAAGAGGTTGTTTGCCCGTGACTTGAACCCGTGAAGGGTCTTAAGGTCACATGACATCAACTTTACATGTTGCGCCAAGGCTCCCCTTCATCCTCTATTGTACTATATCTCCTTTAAATCATTTTGTCAAGGCCCAAGTTAAAACCTTGAATTTATACTTTAAAAAGAGTAGTATTCACCAATAAAGATTTAGTCATTACCATATATTCTTCAAAGGCACCACAAAATGGATGTGAATTTTGTAATATTGTCTTTGGGATATTACAACTTGTGCTAAATAATATTTGCAACTTACAATAGATGAATAAGAAAAGTGATGTATGATGATCTAAACTCGTCAATTTTTATGCCCTAATGAGCATAATCATTTAGTTTTATTTTACTCCTATGCCCTTATATTAATTAACTTGTATTCTCTACACAATTTGTGCAGATATGATTCTATGGGTGAGCCTGATAATACTTCTAATAAACCTCTTGAGCATGCTCTACTTTTGGAGTCCAAAAGGTGACTAATCTCTGTCTTAATTGAATTGTAATTTGATGTGTGGCATAAAATATATATTTAAGTTGTATGTGGAATATCCATAATCAATACTCCCAATCTTGTATTGTAAGTGCAATTCTTTCTCCCAAGTTCAACCTTCTACCGTAGTTTTACAGACAAGCATGTCTATCTTAGCTTGTGAGCTCATCCTGTATGGGCCTTGATTTTGTTGCTCTAGTTATTTGGATAAATAAATTAGGTCATGAAAATATATCATTACAGTTCTTTGGTCCTTTGCATGGCCATGAATGTCAAAAGATAGTTTAGCTCTGGCAAGTCCATAACATAGAGAAATTTCATTAATCTTATTACCTTATTATTTGAGTTCATCAATCTTATTACTTTACTATTTGAGTAGGTGAAAGGATGTAAATATACAATCTTCTCTCTTTAATTTCATTCACTTATTGATAATAGTAAAAAACTGAAATTTTTTTTGGACCTAGTGTTGGCCAATACCTTATTAGCCTTTATGATATTAATCAATCAAAAATTGGCCATTTTAAATCATGGTTTTGGTCTTTCTTCAATATTTTCCTTCATACACAAATTCTTACTTTCGGTATTGGTTTGTTTCTTGCTACTTGTTTGGTGCCAATTTCTTATAGCTTGCTTGGGGTTCATTCCATCTTCTGTTTAGTCATACATTTAAGACTTCAAAACATTTTGGATCTGCAGACAAGAGGTGCTTTTGTTGGACAATGAGATCGTCTTCAACGAGGCAATCATAGAGGAGAGAGAACAGGCCATCCAAGATATTCAACAGCAGATTGGTGAAGTGAATGAAATCTTCAAAGACCTTGCTGTGCTGGTTCATGATCAAGGAGTTCTAATTGGTAAGACATCTCCACTTTGCGAGTAATCTTCATCTGCCTTTTATCTGTTTGACTCACTCCGATTCTGTGCAGATGACATTAGCTCCCACATTGAGAACTCTCATGCAGCCACTGCTGAGGGGACAACCCAACTTAAAAAGGCATCCAAAACCCAGAAGTCAAATTCATCCCTGGTAAGTTCACTTTTCGGCCTTGTCTTTCTTTTTTTGTTTGTACATCTGTACATCTGTTCTTATCCAGTTCTTCGGTTTATGCAGATGTGCCTGCTTTTGGTGATTTTTGGGATTATCCTTCTCATTGTGGTCATAGTTGTTGCGACATAATCCAATGGCTCACTTCAACATGGTCAATTTCTGCTGCAACGAAGTCCAAACCGGTCAGTTTCTCTGTTAAATATTTGACAAACAAGTTGCAACTTCAAGGCTGTTCTATGCTTCTCTCAAGCTGTTGTTAAGAATGTGATCTGAATCTTTGTCCTTAAACGGACTTCAGATTCTTCTTTCTCCCACTTCTTTCAACTGTTTGATTCTTGGTTTATCCACCAGATCGTTTATAAATAAATTTCATTTCTTATCTTGGGGATCCTTGACATTTTTCTTTAAATTCTTGTACTATTAACTGCTGCTTCAACACGAGTAATGTAGCATCACTCAACTCACCAAAGAGGAAAACATTGGTTAAATTGCATATCAAACTGAGAATCGACCCAGGCATGCTAACTAAGAATTGAAAATCAGGTATAGAAAAATTAACTCATGTTAATATATATCTAATTTTTAGAACCTAAAGAATAAATATAGATAAAAATAAGCAGAATTTACAAATCATACTTAGCACAATTATTAAACCCTACACTGGAGCAGTCAGAATAAAGGTACTTGACCTTCTACCCTTCTGGATTTCCTTGTTCATGAGCTCTATCTCAGCTTTGATAGTCATGGGCTCTGTGCTCCGATTGATCTCTAGCCAGCTCTCCCTTGAGCGATTGAAGCTTTTGGGCGAGCTTATGAAAATTGGACTGCACCTGAGCCATATTGGCTTGCATCCTCTCGATCAAATGCACCTCCACCTTTGCCTTGCATGAACACTTGTGACTTCATGGACCTAAACATCTGCCTTGGCCTCGGACTGCACGGCAGAGTTCGTGGCAATGCAGATCTTGTGTTGGGATGCGTCGAGGTCACAATGAGACAAAATCAACTAATTTTTGTAAAACCAGCCGGTTTTACCAGTTGGACAAAAATTGACCAGTCGAATTATATATATATTTTCAGTTTGGTTGCACTTCTGTTCCAATCACAGAACTAGACCAGACCCAAGGGTTAAAAACTCTTCGCTTTTAGGCTAAGGGAAACTTTTGAAGCATGCTTAAATATCAAAAGATGGCTCGCTTAAGTACTTTCGTATTTTGGATTTGATTGGGCTCCTTAAACAGATCTAATCCATAGTGCTATTTGTGAGTCTTAGAAGGTAAGAATCACTGAGATCAAATCACAACATATCATGTGGCATAAAGAAAGGCACTTGGAACTAGTAGCCACAATAGGATGCACAGAGTGTTTCAGCTAGATGGATTTTGTCAACTTGGAGGCTTATGAAAAGCAATACAAATGACATCAAATATCATACAAGGAACTAACCTGTTATCGTTCTTTTTTTTATGGAACATCAGAGAGCTATATAGTTTCCTAAACCTGCTCGTTACGGTTTCTACATCCTCTGGGATTGCGATACTAGATCATCTGATGTTTTTTGCTTTTGATGAAACAAAACTTGTTAATATTTTGTCGAGTTGGATGTGACTTGTGAAGTTAACCCCTGCTAGTAGGGGAGAGTGCTCCTCCTTATCTTCTTCATGGAAGCAACACAACCACCAAAGCCCATTAGTCTCGAAAGGATCCTCTCTTTAGATTGTTTACTTTCTGAGCAGATATTCAGTGTTACTTTGTGTATTTCTTGTCGCCATGGGACCTAACTACAATCGATCGCCGATTTGATATTTGTTTGTCAACTGTATAATACTTTTGTTTTATTGCTAGAGATTGGAATTGGTTCTTTTTCAAAGTCAAAAGGCAGCCCTACAAAGGCTATCTTAGACCATTCCATCACAGAGAAAGAGAAGTCACATTCCTGAGGTCAAGCAGCTCTTCTTGGCTTTCCTGAAAGTTCACGAGAAATCTTCGAAAGGGATCTTCTTCCGCAAATTCAGTAAGCATTAAGGTACCTTGTTGGCCTCTATGATTGTGTGGTAATAATATCTCTACTTGGATTACCCGTTAGAGCGCCAATCTTTGAATTGACAAGGAATAAATTTCATTGCTCATCTATTAGACCAACAAAAGGTAATGAGTTAGAGTTGTATTCCAAAGTAGCTTGAGATCTTCATTAGATTTCGTATCGATGTTGCCCTTGTTGATGTATGTAAGGGAGGAGGTGAAGAGGCATCTATGGTCGGTCGAGTTCTTCGTCAATGCCAACCAAGGGTTTGAATACTTGCTACTATATGACAATATTGTCAATGAAATCCTAACAGACTCAGGTGAGTGATAAACCAAAACACATGGTGATTTCGAGTTCCGGCAATATCGAAATGAAATCATTCACTATGGCTGGCAAAGACAATAGTACTCATCGGCAGTGTCCTCTTTCATGAAGGGGCCATGTGTAGCATATTTCCTTGCTTTGCATCTTTGTCATCTGCACGAATGGAGAACGACTGGACAATGATATCTGAACCTTTTGTGGCTCCATTATTCATCATGTTTCAAAATCAGCCAAAAGCCGGATTGTGGTTTTCGGTCGAACCGATCAATTTTCTCCCTATGTTCCCTACTGCTGCACAGAATCTGAACAGACTCCAACAAACTGTATGTTCGTCCTGAGACTCGAGAACCAGGTATCGAATCTCGGTGGCATAGTCGGGTTTGATTCGGTCCGGGTTTTAGAGCATTTGTGAATGAACACAAAAGAGTGTACATACAAGCTGTGGATGGCTGGAGGGAGGCCCTACAAACATGTCCTGATGCAATTTAATGGGATCAGGGAATCTGGTAAAAGCCAGAGAGAACAAACTCAAATTGGTGCTGGCTGATGGCAACCTTTCAAGGGGTCTCTGGTCATCGCTCAGTGAGAATTATTCCCAGGCTCTGAGGTGGCCTTGTCAGCCTCTCTGCAACCTCTGTTCCCTAACCTGGTGCTCCTCGAAAACGTCCAACGTTTTCAAACCCCGATCCGATGATTCTAAGGTTGGGTGGGTCAACTTTTTGGTTCGCGGCTTTCCGGTTGAACCAACTGAGGCTCGGTAGTCGCTGAGATCTCTATAAATTCAATCAAGTCCTAGACTATAGTATTTTGCTCATGTTTGGAATTTGTCACCCTAGTGGTCTCACATGATCGGTGTCACAATCATCTATGAGAAGGTAAATCGAAAAGTTACAGTTGGCCACGATAAAAAAAATATTATCTCAACGGTGTCACGATCATCTGTGAGAAGGTAAATCGAAAAGTTACAGTTGACCACGATAAAAAAGAATATTATTTCAACATCGTCAAAATTCGATTTTAGTCCACTTCAACAAATCATGCTTCTTTGACTAAAGGTTGACTTTGCAAATGAGAATAAGCCACATAATGAATCGTTAATATTGCCGATAGACGTCACATAAAACACTACATGTACTTTCTTTTATCAAGAGAAAAGAAGTCCCCGGGGTAATGGTGCAACGGTAGGACATCCGGGCTGTGACCTAGGGAATGTCCGCGGTTCGATCTTCAGTTACGGCGTATTTGCAAAAATTATCTTCCAAATGGGGAATGCAATCAAAGAATGTTAGATATCTGGATTGGCCGTCGTATGCGTATAAAAATTTACCCTGGTGGTCGGTGGGAAACTTCAACTAAATAGTTTAAATATTAGGGATTGAGTCCATGAGACTGATTGGGATTTATCATTTTTTTTATTTTAAATAATATTTTTTAACCTAAAACTAAGTGGTTATCAATATAATAAATGTAGATGTGTTTTGATTTGATGTATTATAATATTGTGATTCAATTTGAATTTAAAATTTTTGGCTCAAGTTATGTTTATAGAATAGTTTTAGGTTCTAATATTTCATAATAGTTCTAGGCTCTACTATTTCGCATCAAGTTATGTTTATCAAAGAGAAAAGAAGTTTCTCGATTGCCTCTTCACAGACGATCGTGAGGTTTTGATTTGATGTATTATAATATTGTGATTCAATTTGAATTAAAAATTTTTGCTCAAGTTATGTTTATCGAATAGTTCTAGGTTCTAATATTTATAATAGTTCTAGGCTCTACTATTTCGCATCAAGTTATGTTTATCAAAGAGAAAAGAAGTTTCTCGATTGCCTCTTCACAGATGATCGTAAGATTGATCGTGTGGAACCGTTGGAGTCAAGAACAGATCCAAAAATTAGAGTTTGGGTGGGCTTGAACTTAATATGATATATTATATATTATTATAAAAATATAATAAATTAAAATATATAATAAAAAAATTACATTAGATTATACTATTCAACTGAATAACTATAAGAATGAAATGAAAAAAATAAAAGTCTTTCCTTCTTTTTCGACAGTTTCGACTAATTCCCACGATAAGAAAAAGGTAAAACAAAAATGGCTCTTGTTGAAGAGAAAAGAAAAATAACTAAGTTATGATTAAAAAGGAAAAAATAAAGAGAAAGAAAGAGAAAGTCAATGCGTTGAGACTTGGGCGTGAGGCAGTGTAAGCCAAGAGCTACGTAGGTGGAAGAGAATAAAAAGAAAAGGGGAGACAAAATAATTTTTTTTTAAATTCTTTAACTTATTTTAAATCGATTCATTTAATTCAATTAAACTTGGTTCGATCATAATTTAACCAAAATAGATCAAATCAATTCGGTTTGAATCAACATATTCCTTATATTTGCACCTACTCGATGAATTTTGTCTTATCCCAATCCGATTTTAAATTAACACATTCACTTTGTGTTGGATGATTTAGTTTATTTATTTATTTATTTTATAAAAAAATTAATACTTAATAAAATTTATATAGGTAATGATAATTTAGAAATTTAGGGTGGGTTATAGTCCAGGACTGGCCTAATGTGGCTCCGTCCTTGGTTGAAGTGTCGGATTTCATCTTTTGTAGAAGAAAAAACAAAAGAAGCGAGGCTAAAGAGGCCAAAAAGAGAAGAAAAAAAATATATTTTTATATTATGAGAAAAAGAAGAGAAATGAACATTTTGTATTTTTATTAATTATGTCTTCTCTCCAAGTAAACAGAGAGAAAGAAAGTTAAGAAGCTTAAGCCTTAAAACTTTTGCTTTCGTACAAAAGAGATCTTCTTATGTGAGAGTAAACAAGCCCTAAAAGCTATTGGTGCTATTAGTGCGAATATCCCGCAGAGAACAGAAAATGCGGATGATCATGTTTCTTTCCGCCGCAAAATCAAAAATCGTAGCCCAACAATCAACGGCCCAGTGACTCCGATCAGAATGATATCACCACGTGTCGCAATCCTCTTCTTCCTCTTCTCTATAAATCTGGCCTGTGATTCCTTCGCCGCAGCGTCCGCTTCCAGGCTGTGATCCATCGTCTCGGCCGCCTCTGGTTCGCTTGGTGCAGGTCGGGAACGCTTGGCGTCCTGCGAGGCGGACGAACGAGACGGATCCCGCCTTGCACCAACTGAATCGGAGACGGACGGCGAGCTTCTTCTTCGGATCGCTCCATTACAAGGTCATTTCGAGCCTCTTTCTTCATTATTCCATTGGATTTACGGTGCCTAAGTGTTTGCCGAGATACTCTCTTCCGAACTAGGGCTTCTGCTTTTTCGTTCTTAAATTTAGGTTTTTATGGAGTAAAGTTAGTCCTATTGATCTCTTGTTGCTTATGTCTTCTTCTTCTTGGATTTTAACGAGTGTCTAAAATCCAATCTTTTAGGAAATTGTTTGGATTCTTTACAGTACTCATGGTTCTAACCAGAGTAGATCTATGTAGCGTTTGATTCCAGGAAATCCGAATCAGAACGAAAAGTTCGTTATAGTGCTTGATTTTTTTTTTGTAAAATTTTGAATTATAATCATGATTAAAATTGTGTATCCTTTCATGGTGTATTGTTAGAGATACTAAAAAAAAGTATCTTGGTATATACATTTTCAAATTTTATCCGTAGTTTGATTATTATCTACTGTGAATTCAAGTTCCGCTCAGAAAAATCTAGTTGTGATAATATCACTCTTGAACATTAAAATTTACTTTGTTCAATTATAATTTTTTTGGTGATTAATATGTGACTATTGGATTTCTTTTTTACCATGTTGTTTAATCTTATTCTAAATCTTTGTAAATAGCACAAATTATATCTCTACGTTTCAGTTGTTTCAAAATTTTACTTTAATGAATATTTCACTTTATTGTAAGAACTTCTAAACAAAACCGATACTGACAATTCTTGTATATGGTGATTTCCAAGTAGTTGTAAGAAATAAAATTGTATGAGATCATTCCACTTCAAAATGCACATGTTTCTCAATCCATTTATAGTACTTAGACTGTGATGCTCGCTTTCTTAAAGAATTATAGTTGCTTATGTGAAGTTCATTAGATTGACTGGTGGTGGAGTTACACCTAAAGCCACAGTTCTCTTTTTGCCATTAAGCTAGAAAGGTTTGAACATTCTAATTTTATAGTACTCATTTCTCATTAATGTATTTTGGGGAATAAATAGCAGTTGGTTGAATATCTTGGGTACTTGGATGGAAGATACCATCAATCTCTGGTCTTTCATGTAAAGGTGAGTAGTTATACTGAAAAGATCTCCTTATGTTGTATAAAAAAACAAGATAAAACTAGTTTGCTTTCAAAGAATGCAATCGTTATCTATCTTAATATTAGGCTTTGTAGTGGAAATGGTAACAAATCGAAGATTCTTTTGAACAATCACAACCCTAGACAAGCTAGAAGAGCAAGGTGACTAAAATGGAAGCTGCAAGCTGACGATATGAACTCTTTGATCATCAAGAACAATGTATTCATTAACTCAGAGGAAAGATAATGTTCTGATATGCTTCTGAATCTCAACTATAGATAAGTTTTATGTGATAATTTAAAAGAGCTCTACTCTTAGTGCATCAGTCTCTTCTCAGTCAGAAATTCCCTATTTTTGTTCATTGAAAAAAATGGATTTACGTGTGATTACACTTGAATTAGTTAAATTGTAATGGAATCTGTCTTGGCCTTTGTTTTGACAAGTTTGTATAGTTGATGCTATTTACTTATTGCAACTCTTGTTTTTCTTTTCTTGTTAAATGATAAAAACAGTTATGGATGGACTCCCATTTAGCAAAACTTTTTTTTCCTCCATGAACTATATTATTCTCGTATTTGTGATACCATTTGTTAAACATGAATCACTGGTAATGTTCTAAAGAAACCATGTGATCAGAGAAGACATTGTTATTATGCCATTCCCATTGGTTTGCCCTTGAAGAACAAACCAAATAGCAGCATTATGAGTGTTTCAATTTAAGAAAGCAATTTTCAGCAGCAATCTGAATATAATTAGCAGCTTCACTATGATCATCTGAAACAGAGCAGCCGCAATACAATGAGTAGTGTTCTTAAGTAAGTCATTGTCATGTCTCACCTGATGTTTTGAATAGAACATTTTTTTTTCTTTTTTTATCCCAGGGCATAACTGAGTTAGTTACGATAGAATAGAATTGCAGAAGAGAGCAAGGGGTTCGAATCTCGGTTGACAATACTCTGTCTGTAGCTTTTTGATTTATCTTCTCACATATGGTCGTGAACCGATTGTGTGGGGCCATTGGCCCATTGGGGTGGCGGATTTTACTTTTTTTGCAGAAGAAAAGAATAGAACAAAATTTTATATTTAACATTTGAAGGTCAGTTATTGGGAAAAATAATTATTGATTTCTTATAATTTATCTTTGAGCAAAAATAAAAAAGGGTGCTCTTTTTATTGAAATCGTTCATTTTTTTATTTATTATCAAAATAATATTCATTAGTATTTTATATTTTGAATAGCTATAACTTTATAGTTATAACTAGTATGATTTCATAATTATTTTATAATGTTGATCAGAATTAAAATATCTATAATGTAATAATTATTAAAGTTTGTGTATTTTTATTATCAAAAATTTTAAATTAAAATTTATAATTAATTGTGTAATATTTAAGTGTCAATTTGTTTATGCTTTTTATTTTTAAAATAGCTTTAACTTCAATCCCTATGGAGTTTAATTGATTATTAACGTAATAACATTCGATTTATATATTTATTTATTCTCTCCTTTAAAACCCACCGCGGTCGCTCGCACTCCTCGTCACTGTTCCGATCTCGCCGCCGCCGCCGCCGCCGCCGCCGCCGCCGCCGCCGCCGCCGCCGCCGCCGCCGCCGCCGCCGCCGCCGCCGCCGGTGGCCCGACTCCGTCTTCCGCTCGCACGCCTCTCCGTCAGATCAGTCCTTATCTTGTTCCTCCGATTTCGCAGGTCAGTCTTCCCTCCTACACCCGCAAGCCTCTCTCACCCACAGCATCTAGATTCCGGAGTTCAGCCGCTACAGCCTCGGTCCTCTTCTCTCCGATTTCGTAGTTCTTCTTCTTCTTCTTCAATTCCATCGCAGAAGGATTAAGTGATAAAATGTCTTTGTCTTGTATTTATTTTCTATTTTACGAGTATGTATATTCATTATCCTCCGATCTCGCAAGCTGGTCCTCCTTCTGCGGGCTTGTCTCTCTATCGCTCGAGCAGCTACAGTCTCGGCCCTCTTTTCTATTACGATGCAGTTCTTCAATTGTAGGATAATATTTTATGAATTTTTTAGATCAACTTTCTTGATTTAGATGCTTGGAGGTCCGGATACAAAATAGATTAGAATTTTTATACGGAAGAATTAAAAGGTATAGGCAGTGTTGTCGTGAAAGTTAGTAAAGTTATGATCCCTAGCAACCATTTTTAACTTGAGCTATGTTTATCCTCTCCCTTTTTTCTTTTGTTTCATTATTTTTGGTTTTTCTTGCTGTATTTAGTCGAGTTCCCTATTTGTTTAGGTAATCTCAATTTTTCAACCTGCCATTTCAGGGTTTCAAGTAACCGACAGGTAACCATTTTAATAAGCTGGTGTAGTGAAACAGTCTTTTGCAAACTAGTTGGATATTTAATGGGCTAGCCATCCGGTTAATTAAAGCAGATTAGGCTTGGGTATTAAGCGAAGATGCAAATACTCCACTGTTAGGTTTGAGTATTCAAGCGTGGAGAAATCTACAACCCAGAGTATACCCAATTCCACCCTATTAATTCCCACAAATTCATATGGATTTGCTATTGCTTTCTTTGTTCTATCTCATTTTTTCCCATATGATCCAACAAAATGGACAAAATCTAAGCAGCCATGGTCGATCCCACTCCGGCAATTCAGATTGAAATTAACTGAGTTTTCTAACTATTAAAAACTTGAGATGTTTTTTAATAACACAATATGCAATAATTTTTTATGCATGTTTTATTGCTATTCTTGACCTAATTACTTGATCTTCTCTCTACTTCAACCAATTTTGATAATTATTATCTTTTTGTTTTCATTTTTTTGCTCATGTAGATATGGGTAGATATCGGAAAGTTTAGTTATATCACTACTGTTTAGTTATCTTCTCTCTACTTGATATTTTTTTGTTTAATTATATTTGTTTGTCCCTACTTGGAAAAATCCTGGTTCTGCCACTACTGTTGTCACATGGAAGTTTAGTGTTGTATCAGGTTCATGTTAAAAATTTGAGCAACAATGTGTATTTCTCTATCAATTAAGATTTTGGGGGACATCATTTGCTATAGGGCACTCATGGTGGCTCTCTTCAGCGCTCCATCTACATTACAAATTCTTCCTAAAAGGCCCTTATTGGTTCCCTCAACTAGCTTTCAAAAGAAATCCATCCATGGCATCACTCCCTCGGCCATTATCTATATCTACACTCAACTCCACTCAAAAGAAATCTTCCAGTGTATTTGCCTTGCTACTTTCTACTGATGATAGCCACCGTGATGATATTCTTCGTGCTGCCAATTCTATGCTCTCAAATTGCCTCTCCGAGACCCATCTTGATCAAACTGTTCCTGGACTTATCTCCAAGACCAGAGGCAAGGTGCAAAGCACTTGGTATATTTCTCATTTTTGCCTTTACAATGTCCTATCCTTTATCTTAATTGAGGTTGTTTAAGTTTGCAGGCGAGGGATGTTTATGATGCAGGAGACCATCTTGTACTTGTTACCACTGATCGACAGAGTGCATTTGATCGAGTTCTTGCCTCAATCCCCTTCAAAGGCCAGGTTTTCCTCTTTTCTATATCAGTTCTTATTTACTAGATGTAAAAAGTTTCCCTTTTTTGTTGTTTTATGAGAGTCTTGGGCCTCTATAATTTACTATTTAGCTGTAAATTTATGAGGATTATTCATTATTTGTTTGATGGAGCAAGATACACATTTTCTATAATTTTAAAGTATGGAGTTTATCAAGAATCTCTTTTTTACACAATGGTTCTGTCGAAATGATCAGTTAACTTTTTTATAACAATCATAGTGTTGTAAGCAAATTGAGCCAAGCTGATGTCCTTGTTACCTATGTTCAGAGTTTTCTCAAGCTTGTTTATTAAAAGTATATTTTACATATGCATATACAGAAGAATCTAATGTATGTATAATCTTATGTATTAGATTTTTATACTTTGTATAAATGAGTTAAATAAATAAGACCATAAAACGAGTACTAAATAAGCTTGTCAGCATGTCTATTTATAAACTGTTCACGAGATTTCTTAATTAATATTAATGAGCTGATCATACAACTTTAAAACTTGTTTTTTTTTTCAAGCATAAAAATATATTTAAGCTTATGCTTTCCCTTTTTTCTTTCTCTATACAGAACGAACATTAATAAGCTCTACCAAACGGTGTGTTAAGTTTGTTCACAAATGTTTGTTTCCTTCATAACTATAACAAGCTTGTTAGCTTAATAATGCTTTTCCTTGGCTACGGTTTTTTAAAGAACGAACTAACTAGAAATAAATAAAAGATATGTGGTTGTCTCTTGTTAACTAATTTAGGTAGTGCTACTTTGTTCAACAACGCTCCTTGTTCATTGGTATATGCAAACGAAGGTTTTATCAAGGTGCTTGAACACCAAAAAAGGATAAATAAAATGAATAGTTGTAGTTTGTTAACTTAAAGATGTTACAAGTTGATTGATTTTTTTCCTGATTAAATCATGCATAATTCAGTGTTTTGTCATAGACATTGGTCAAAAAATTATTGAATTTAGCAATTATCTTTATCACTACGTTTAGTAATTATTCATATGACATGCCATGGCGTCTTCATATTCAGGTTCTTAATGAGACAAGTCTATGGTGGTTTAATAAGACTCAACATATTACTCCAAACGCTTTGGTTTCTGCTCCAGATAGAAATGTGACAATTGCAAAGAAATGCTCAGTGTTCCCAGTTGAATTTGTTGGTAATACTTTGCCTTTTAACCAATTCAATTTCCACTATTGCTCAAGTTTTTCTTTGCTCTTTCATGTATTTTTCACATGCTATGTTATTTCTGTCAATGTTCTGGTACATTCTTGCAGTAAGAGGTAACTGGTAGCACTGATACAGCCCTGTGGACAGTTTATGACAACGGGATTAGGAATTATTGTGGCAATGCACTTCCTGAAGGTAAGTTTGTTGTTGCATCTATTTGTGTTTTGTAGCTATTTATGTAAAGTTTGTGACCCTTTAATATTGCAGGACTGGTAAAGAATCAGAAGCTATCTGCAAACATACTTACTCCAACAACTAAAGCTGCAGATCATGATGTTCCTGTGTCACCTGATGAGGTTTAGCAGTTTAGCCTAATTGATTTTATTTTGATAACATGAACTGCTTTTCTTTCCAGTGAATACAAGTTGATTTGATTTCTTAAAACAAAACCCACCCAAGTGACTCTGTCCTAGAACCTTCATTTGCAATCCCTTGCACATTAACTGACTCGCAATTTTTTTTCTAGTTTATACTCAATTTTCTCATCATGTATAAATATTAGATGGTTTTCTTGAACTAACTAAACTCAACATTATTTATCATGATAATTTCTTGTGCTTGAAGGAAAACATAATAGTATTCTAAACAAGTATATCTTGAAGAAACTAGTAGATTTTATTTGTTCGAATAATCTCTACATCTAGCAAGAAATTAGGTTTCTTATTTTTCTGTCTTGAGTCATTCGTATTTGTTGGATTATTATTCAAAGTTTACACCATCAGCTTAGTTTTCATCTTAAAATTTATTTAATCGGTGAGAATAAACTCCCATGAAGTAATGCTACATTAAACATTGAAATGATGCTTCAGAAAGTGCAACATTTTTGTATCAATTTTTCTTTTTTTAAATTTGAGTTAGTTGATTATGCAAATTCCTCTTTCGGTGTCAAATATGATGCCCAAGTGAAGTACAACTGGTGTTTTCTCTCTCTTTGTTTAATATCTCATGCCCTTATTAGTTATTTTCAGATTCTTCAATTGGGTTTAATGACAAAAGACGAATTAAATGAAGTAAGCAACAAAGCATTGGCCTTATTTGGTTATGGACAGGTAGATGTCTTCCTAATCATCTGCTTTTGTTATGATGTGTTTGAAGCTATACTCCGGCTCTGCTTCATCACAAACTTTCATGTGCGCCTCAACATGAACTTTTCCTTTCCTTGTCTCCAAGTTGTTCTAGTTCATGTTATTGAAGTTTTAGAATTACTTATGATTTGGAAGTGTTAAACTAATCTTCTATTAATGTCTAAGACTTGCGGTGTTACTTTTCGTACAACTATCAGGAAAAAGATGACTATTAATTCTGTCTTTGTTACTGCAGCAAGTAGCATCAGATAATGGCCTGATACTAGTTGACACTAAGTATGAATTTGGAAATATTTTCATTTTAACAATGTTGAGGTTGCATCAAATCATACAGGTGCACACCCCTGATTCAAGCAGATATTGGATTGCTAATTCTTACGAGGAGCGATTTAACGCTGGCCTTGAACCTGAAAATGTCGACAAGGTGTATGTAGATGCAATTTTTTCCATCTATATTTGTGCATTCCACAATTAATGTTACAGACATTTTACTGATGATCTGTTTTTCATCGTCGTCTCGTACCTCTTAGGAGTTCCTAAGATTGTGGTTCAAAGAACATTGCAATCCATATGACGATGAGGTATATCTGTCTGTATATGTGATATTATTTAAACTGTTCTTTTATCAATTTTGTTTCCTCATTACTTCAAATTTGTAGGTTCTTCCCGAGGCTCCTACGAACCTTGTTTGCGAACTTGCATGGCGGTAAATCTTGTTTTTCCCAACTAATTATTATATGAACTACACTACATCAGCCTATCTTATGGATCTATTCAAACAAGAACATCTAAATCCATATCACATATTACGGACTTGTTATGTTGTCCTTCATAAACAAAAGCTTGCTAAGAGAAGGAACTCTCATATGAATTTAAGGTACATCTTCCTCTTCGAAGCAATCACAAATTGCAAGTTTCAATTGCCTGTTTCAGAGGTAGGCTGCTACAAACTTGAGCTTCATCTCTGTTGGTTCAAGGAACTGACATATTGTAACTTCTTTTGCCCGTTTGCAGGAACCGATACACGACAGGATATCCAGGAATGTATCGAGTGCACTCTCGTCTTTACAACAAACATAGAGACTGACTGACTGTATCAAGGTAAAAGGATGTTTGATGATAAAATATTTTCATTGATAGAGTATGACCAGTAAAGTAGAGAAGAACATATGACAGAAAACCTATAGAAGAGAAAAATCCCTAGCCTGTAATATTCCTTATTGTCTGTAACCTATAAGATTAGTCCACTCAAACACATAGGCATCTTTTTCATGACCTTTCTATAGACATCACAAAGAACAAACTCTCTCTCTCTCTCTTGTGATTGCTGATGGAATTCAAAATTCATACACATGAAAAGGAAGAAAACAAAAACAGAGACCGAGTTTGATGTTTTCCAACAGCTAGAGATCTTCTTGAATGAACTTGTTCAGCAGGGTAGTGAGCAGCGCATCCCTCTTCTCCGCCCGGCTCTCCTCCCTCATCCTCCTCTGCTCCTCCCTCTCCCTCCACGCCTGCTCCAGCATCAGCCTTTCCCTCTCCAGCTTCTCCATCGACTGCCGCCACTCGAGCTCGAACACCCGCCGCTCCTTCGCCCGCCGCTCCACCATCTCGTACCACTGCGCCTCCATCTGCTGCTGCTGCTGCAAGAACTCCTGCAGCAGCTCCTGGACGCTGCCGGCCACAGCTTTCCCTCGCCGCTGCTGCTGCTGCTGTTCCTGCTGCTGCTGGGGGTCGGCCTTCTTCTTCCTGCTCTTGGGCATGCGCTGCTGCTGCTGCTGCTGTAGCTCGTAGTCGCTGTTGTTGTCGTCCTCGTCTTCGGAACCGGATTCTTCGGAAGATCGGATGCTGCTGGGCCGCTTGAGCTTCTTCTTCGATTGGGCAGAACCTGATTCCGATTCCAGGAGAAGGCGCTGCATGTTCTTTTCCCGTTCCACGAACACAGCGCTCAGCTCGTCGAAGAAAGGGCATTGCCTTCCGGTATCAGGATCAGCTGTCTCCTTACCCTGACGAATCGAATCCATACAATTCAAAGCATTTGAGATCATCCATGAAAGATCAAACAAATCAATCTCACATGAATGCTTATTTTGATCAGATTCAGAGCCAACTCTTGGATAGAGATTGACGAGAAAGGGGGGAAAGGGAGAATGGTGGAAAGGAAGGAGGCGAGAGACCTTGTACCGATTGACGAGGTTCTTCCACTTGCACTTGCACTGGTCCGGCGTCCGGCGATAGCCGCGCTCCCTCATCCGGGCCGCCACCGCCTCCCACAGCGTCCTGTTCCGCCGCGCCAACGAGGGGTCGCGCTCCAGGTCGGCTCTGATCGCGATGAGATCCCTCGTCTCCTGCTGTCCCCATTGCGGCACCCGCTCCTCCTTCCCCCTCTGCGGCAGCGACGTCCCCCCGCCGCCGCTCGCGAAAACCATCTCCGCCGCTGACGGAGGGGTCATCTGGATCGGGATTCCAGCCAGCATCGCCATCCGCTCGCTGAGTGACTCCCCGTCCCCGCTACCGCCGCCGCCGCCGAACATCATCGTCTTCGTGAGCTCGCCAAAACCCTAATCGCTCGATTCGCCACTCCTCTTCCGTCGGAGAGATTCAAGAAGAGCTGAGACGAGGTCGGAAAAGGGAACCTTTTCTAGTCTTTATATCTGGAATTGGCTGTCGCCTGTCGGGAACCAGACCCAAGTCAGTGACTTGTGCTATAAGATTTCAATTAATCACACTATTTATTTCCATTTTTTACAAAAATTTGTTTTTTTTGCAGATTGGCCCTTGATAAATACTTTAATTCCAAATCTACTAAACTCTTCTGATGAAATCCACCACTTTAGCAGTCCTACAGAGGATTTGAACCCTTGCTCTTTTCTACAACTCTACTACATCGTAACCAACTTAGCTGTACTCCGGAGGCCAAAAAAAAATCTACTAAATTCGAGTCCTAGGCAGTGACTTCGGAAATTAATAAATTGTAAATTCTATTTTTCGAGGCAGTTTAAAACTATCAAAAGACTTCATATATTGTGAAAAAATGCATTAAAGAAATTGATTTCGCAACTAGACCCCGAATGTGAGATTTATTAGCTCGATTGAGAACCGAATTTGCATTTTTGAAAAACTTAGGGCATGATTTAATAAATTGTTGAAGCTTTTTAAAAAAAATATTTTCAAATCTAATTACCTTGTTAATGATTTAAACCATTATTAGTAAATTAATTTTGTTTTGTAATAAGGTTAATGTTTTTGCTAACGATGTATATTTTCTTTAAAGACCAACAAGTATATTTTATTTTCTTATCCACCAACAACATATAAAAATGTGTGGTGGCATTGGTGGTGAGGTGTCCCGACGGAGAACACAAAGTTTGAAACAAAGAAAATTGAAGGGCGCAAAAGAATATGTTCCCACGAACAAGTCAAAAAGCATGGGGACAAGATTAAAAGCACTAAATAATATTCAAAATATTGTGCTTTTTTTTTTGCAATATTTATTGTTTTTCCTTGTAAGAAATATTTGTTGTAAAACTCAAGACGCGAACTCGAAATCAAGCCAAATGATGGTCTCGAGCATAGTTTACATAATAATCATTATTCTATGAAAAATTGATTTGGGATCAAGATGGAAGGGATCGAGATCCAATTAGATAATGCGATCATATAAAATAATTTTTAAAATTTTATGATATATAATTAATGATGAAAAAAATATATGTATAAAGATCATTTATATATACATATATTCAATCATCAATACCCGATATCTCAAATAATATTATTACTTATTTAAATTTAAATTAATTAAGAATTTAACTATCATAACATTAGATAATATTTATATTTTCATACAATTAAATTAAAAATATAAAACTTTATTAATATAATAATAATAATCGCATTCAATTTTAAAAATATTCTTTTGACTCAATTTAAAGCCCAACAAAACGGTTAATGTAGAGGACGCTAGTAGTGAATCCTTTGATTCAAATATGATCGTCGAAAATAATCTTCTAAAGATCCATTGATTCCGTATAATAACAGACAATAAACATTCAAAAAAACTCATCATTTTGAAAAAAAATTAATAGAATATTATTGATAAAAAATAATAATATATGTTTAAATAATCTCAAATTTTTAACTTTAATTTTGCAAAGATAAAAAATAATAATAATAAAGATAAAATCTTTTGGGCCTTAAAAATTTTTTTAAAGATGTTTTTTAATCTAAAATTTGATAGTTAAAAATAAATTTTATACTAATTATGAATTTCTGAATGAATTTCGATTTGATATATTATAGATTTTGTAATTCAATCTGAATAAAAAATTATAATATCTTAAAACTTTCATTCCAATTCTACTAATCATGTTCTAATCCTATCAATCTATTTATGCTTTTGGATGGTAGTAGAATCATGCGATCTTACGATCCAGGATCACGGGATCATGAGGTCCTACAAACATGGGTCCGAGTGCACAGCCAATTGGGCACAAGCTAGTGGTCTGGCCGCGAATCTATAGCCTCTCTAGAGCTCGAGGCCAGCTCATCGTGATCCCATGCGATTGCGACCAATTTGTCGTGAATGCTCACTATGAAATTGTGTGTGTTAGTTGCCTAGCCGCACGCTCATGAAATTGTGCTAGTCGTGATTTCACGACCATGCTTGATTCAGATTTGGTGCTTACTAATTAATGCTCGTGAGTTTTTTTTTTCAATTTAGTTTAAAAAAAAAAATCAGTGCAATAATAATTTTAAAAAAAAGATATTTTAGAAAAGTGTGATCTAATAAATTGCTAAATTTTTTAATTTCACAATGTAAATTATTTCCTTTTCATGTTTAAATTAGATTTTTAAGCCTGGTATACATTATCAGTTATCAAGTATCAAATAAGATCAATGATAATAAATAATATAAATACTAATTATAAGTTACCTCCATGATATAGAATTCATATAACTACGCAAACAAAATGCCCATAAAACCTTAAAAGATCTGAAAATTAGGTCTTTCTGTGGGCCACTTTACTTTTTTGATTTATTTTGATGATCGATCTTTCAGAATTAATCAGATTCGAAGAATTGAGTATATATATTATTTTAAAAAAAAATATTATCGAATAATCAAGTGGATCATTAAATACATAATAATAAAATTGAAGTCCAAATCAACTCTAGAAGCATCCAGAGCATCAGCACGGTCAAATAAACCGTACAACAAACAAAAAGGAAGAATGTACAGCTTGCCTTCCCATTGTTTTGCCGTGTCATCCATATCAATCCTCCTGTCTTTTTTACTTTTGTTCTTTTCCAACCAATTTAGTCTACAAACAATTTCAAATTGAGTTGAAGTTTGACTGATCGATTGGGGAAGAAACAATATGAACCACAGAGATGATCGAATTGTGTTGTTAGGGATAGACGTAAGATTTCGAGTTAAAGAGATAGATTATAAAATGTGAAAGTACTTAGCTTCTGGGTTGAGGTTATGATGGTTATGTTTATAATTTTTAAGGAAGATTTTCAAGATTGTTTAGATTCTCTTTGTAAGGGTTCTTGGCGGTTAGTTGGCTTGACGCGATTAGTTTAGGTGACTCATCTTGATCATCTTCACGAGTACCATGTTGCAACTTTACGAGCATTAAAAAAAGAGCACATCAATTCTTAGAGCTTAGGACAGTCCTATCTTAGATCGTATAATAACAAATGAATACAATTATATTAAGAAAAAAATTGAAAATTGACCTAAATGAATACAATGGGTGAAAAAGGTTGATGTGCTAAGAAGAATTAGATTGTCAATTATATATATATCCATCAATGACATCTAAAAGTTTATCGGCACGCCGCCTTTTTTATATTCACATTTAAACATATAGTAGCTTATATAGTCCTTAAATTAGTCAATGTTCATTTATGATGTGAAATTATCAAGTCATGGTGTGCTCGATCTCTTTAAAGATTATGATCTAAAAGTCCAAAAATACTAATAATCTTTACTCGAACGACAAAAACTCCACTTCTTCGCCTTCGCTTTCGCATTATCAAATTGAGAAAAAAATAAAATAAAATAATAATTAAATCAATAAATTTCTTGACATCATGCTTGTTCCCAGTCGGAATCAAATCAATGAACTATCAGTGGAGCCCACGCGTTTTCCACTAACCAACGCACGAACGAACCCTGCTGAGTGGCCCCTCCTGGCCAACCCAAAACGCGGGCCCACGGTGACGGGCAGATGAGCAAAAGCTCTGTGAATCCAAAATAATCCGTTGAAATTCGATTCAATTAATTTATTTTTTTAAAAAAATCTTGATTATTTTAATTTATTTGATTGGATTATAAAATTTAAAATTTAATTAATCCAAACTATTTTTTTTTGTAAAATAAACGAGTCTGATGTGTTATCAATCAAGCAATTGATTGATTGAAGTCTACGAATCGAATATAATAAATTTAAAAGCCAACTGAGATGATCGATATAACAATGACAACACAATCAACTGATCAGAAATATAATAAAAAATAAACATATATTTTAATAAATATAAAATTAAATATACAATTTAAATATTCAAAAAAAATAGCTACTCAATATATGATAAATTATCATTAATTCTTTTAATTAAAAACAATTAATTAATTCGAATTAATCAATTTTATATCAATTTAATTTATTCAATTTTAATAACAAATTTTGATCGAGTGAAAATTTGACAGTGAGTTGGTCATTGAACAGAAGGTGGAGGTTGGTCACACAAAATCATATTAGTATTTACTCATTAATTAATTGTGTGTAATAGACTCGATCGATCGCGATGCATCATCAACATACAAGTCACTGGAGAGAAACTTAGCAGTGCAATAAGATTGATCAGCTGAAGATCATTTAAGTGCTTTAGATTAGCAGCGAACTTATGGAACGATGGACTCGATCAGCTCCTGCAGCGGGGCGAGTTCCTTCTTGTCGATCAACCCAAACTCCTGCGTCACAATAACACAAACACGTCGGTTCCCTTCTCTAATGGATACTACGATACAAAGTCACTAAAAATAAGCAAAACAAAAATCTTAATTTATCGAAAGATAGCCACTCACATAAGTGAAAAGAATGAAATGCTTGAAGCAGGTGTTAAGATGTGCTTCTTCCTTGAGGCTCACAATCTTCTGAAAATGAGAGTGATATATGTGTGCGTAAACACGGAACAACCGCTTGAATATCGTCTTCACGACGTCTTTGAAGTTGGGAGGGAAAGGTGTTCCTACAAGAAAAGCATCAGACAATGAAGAAGAACAGGTAATTTCAGCTCCCCTAGTTGCTGTTGTACTAGAAGAATGATTAATTGAACACTCGGGTCGACGGGCTCTACCGAGCTTTTGAGGAAAAATAGATTCATCGTCGAGCTGAACTTCAATCCACTCCATCAGGTACTCAACATACTTTGGTGCTGAGACTTCAATAGGTTTCTTTATTTGCACACCGTCCGCCCATCTATATTCGTACCTACAAATACAAATCTGCAAATAAACATACGATGCAAGAGCAACTCATTGCGGGATCACAAAACTAAATTATCTGCTTGAAAACAAAATTTGATGTTTTGCTTCCATATGACGACGATATTGGGTGCGATTCTTCTAAGAAGCAAAATTCATGACAAAGCAACCTTTCAGTTGGAGAAACATGCATGAATCATGACCGACAAAGGTAACTCTGCTAACGATGATTCCTAAGGGAGGTAAAGTATCAGCAACTTTCAATCTCGTTATGACAAAATGGAAAAAATATAACAGGTTAGATTCACTGAAACTAGTATATTGCAACAAGGAGGCATTAATGAAATTTATTCAAGAGTATGGGAAATATGCACACTGAAAATATATGGATCAAGAAATTATGCAACACAAGTTTTAATACAAGGTAAACCTCTTGATGCTAAAGAACCATAGTTGAATTTAAGTAAAACTCTGACCAAGAAAACCAAATGCCCAAACTAATTGAGACCAACTGCATACTGAATCTGAATCTTATCCTGTCAGTAAGCTCTACTTAATATCTATGTAGGCAATTAGTTAGTGTATAAGAAGCCATATGTCCAAAATTATTTATTTTAGTTACATGGAACAAAGAAGACGAATGAGCTATATGTAAATTTATATACTTAGTATTATGTAATATCTAGCATAGCTTGTCTAAGCCTTGATTCAGTTTGACAATAAAGTTATCACCTTGAGCCTTTTATTGAATTGGAGTGACACCCCAGTGAAAGCGACAAAATAAACGACAAAGAATAACTCCCACAATGCTTTCACAAGATACATTTGGAAGGATAGGAAACACCATCTTTGAGCAAGTAAACGTCTTTTTTGTCATTGATTCCTTCCATCTAGAACTTAATTCCTAATCTTTTTCGCATTTTTTGGATTTGTCTGCCCACTGGGAGACTTCCCTCTCCTCTCTCTTTGTTTAACAGCAACCCTTAATTAAATGATTCTTTTTTAGGCAATGAACAATCAACTTGGTCAAGTCACTCGAGCATCCAACAATGCATGTGATATTCTTATTCACTCTAAATGCTTTTAGATATTTCAGAAGCTAAAATGAGAAAGGAAAAGATGTTTTTATCTAGCGTACTTTGGCCCTGCAGTCATTGTAGGACAATTCTCTGCTGTACAGAATTCTGTCAGAGTGCCATAAAGCAAATTCACTTGATTGAAGAAATCCACAGCTGAAACACCACCACCAAAAAAAAGGAGCATTTAGTTTCATGTCCCACAGATTGAAGAAACATGTTTTCCGAGATATATCAAAACAAATTTCTAGTATCACATGATAAAGAAATATAAAGACACAATATCAGAGAGTAAAAAAAAAATACTACTGAAGTAAAATAGTAGTTTTAAAAATATGAAGAATATTACTGTTGACAGCAAGCCACTCATTAAAATCTTCCCCAGGTGGAAGCCTCACTGCTTCCCTGAGGTTCCCACTGCCTAATGTTGCATCAATGTGTTTCCTGAGTTGGGCTCCCTACAAATAAGAAAGTCAAAAAAGGATTATAGGTCTAATAGCGTAGCATTACTGAGACTAATTCAAGATATCAAAAGATAAAATTGCATATGTACTAGGAGTATGTTACCAGGAAAAGAGTAAGTCTTAGCAAAGGAAATGTTCACATGGATCCCCACTGATGTATTACCATGGGCTACCAAAATTATTATGAAAAAGAAACATCTATGCCTAATCACATATCCAGAAAAAAATTTAAACAACCATTTCAATGCTCTCTTGACTATCTATATGGCCCCTATCTTGCACTGGAATAAGATTTCTCTCCATCAGGTTATATATGAATTTGACATCTAAATAGGGCTTAATAAAACCTCCAATCAAGAAAAGACAGTCTGAGTTGCATAAAAGAGACAAAACAAATGTGAGCCAGTACTGAAATGAAATTTCTCTCCATCAGGCAACTCCCTTGGATATGACTTAGACATCTAAACAGGGAAAAACAAAACTGCCAAGCAAGAAAAGACAGTTTGTCTTGCATAAAAGAGACAAAATACATGTGAGCCAGACGATAAAGAGAACCCATCAAATGGGTTCAGTTTTTTTTAAAAAAAAGTTGGATAGCATAAAGCACAGGGACTGCAACTCTACAACATGTTGAGTCATAGCTTTGCAAAAGATAGTTCACTATGAATAAAGTGTTCGATCAAACACAAGGCCCAGATGACCCTGCCCTCATTTTCAATTCCTTTGAGCCCCTTTCTCTTCTCCCTCTTAAACAAGGACATTCTAGGAAAAAAAATAATCCTAGAAAAGGCAATTGATACTACCTCAAACATTTAATAGCTACGATTAAAGAACACAGCTGTATGATTAGAAATGAAAATAATTCTGGCATAGCATAACCTACAACACTCAATGTAAAAATGGAGTATTATTACTACCAATAGTTTAATACCAAAAACGAAACAAGCAACATGAATTCTCATTGTAGAACCATTACATAACGAGTGTGATTTACAGCACTAATATTTAGCGAACTGCCTATTTAAAAAAAATTGTCATTTCTATGGAACTGCCTAGTGTTCCTTCAATAACTGAAGTTAGAATAGAAAATTAATTTTACTAGAAAAAATGTCATAAGAATGTCCTAGATTATGAGATGTGAATGTCAATATCTTATCTATTCTTATAGAAAAGTGATGTTGGTAGTCATTAATCTATGCATGAATAATAAAGCATACGGAGTCATTACCTTACTCCCTGAGGGAGCACTCTTCTTTGGTCTAAAAGTCCGCTGATTCCTGGAAGACAATAGGTTCGTTTAAGCAGAAGAACATCTGATGAATGCGAAGAATAAAAAATATGCTTAAAAAGTTTCTTGTGCTTCGAACAAATGGAGCCCTCGATCTACGGATCCATATATTTATAGCAAACTGTTTAAATTTGTTGCAACAACTTGCACATCCAGATCTTGAGAGCAAATAGCATAGTCAATTGAAACCAAAATACAAAATGCCTTCTGCCAGTTCTCAATTTTGAGTTGCAAGAGAAGTGTTAGCAGAATTTTTACAAAATCATAGAAGCTGGTCCCTAATTCGACCAATCAACCCTTGACATAGACTCTACCGTAACGTTATACCATGCACCTTTAGAAGAAAGCAAAAAAGAAAAGGAAAAAACTCATCCTGTAACCTAAACAGCGACGCCATAAAGACTAATCACTCGGCTTCCAAACGGAGGACTCAACCAGATGGACCGAGGAAACAATGAAAACGAAAGGAAAAAAAAGAGAGCAAATTATCGAAATACCATCCGAGATTCAATCTATCAGGAAATGTTGCAGATCATGAAACGCAACAAAAAAAATCTAATTCTTCCACTTGCAGACGCACAATTGACGAGATGCACCAAGAAAACGATCAAATCGAAACGATTAAAAGAACTCAATCGAAATCGAGGAAGCAGACACCTTCCGAGACCGAAGAGGCTCATGGCCGATCGGATCTGATCGACTACCGGATCTCCTCTTCTTCCTTCCTCCTGGTCGTCGATGGGCCGATGGCGCGGAGCGAGCTCTCCGAGCTTCGCGATCCGAAAAGACATATATATAAAAACAAAAAGATCGTTCTGATGCTAGTGTCTGTGATCCACTGTATCTAATGAGACAGGAATCAGCCTTGCAGTGCGGTACAAGATGTTATAGTATGAAATCATTGGTTGAAAAGCCTGTTCCCAGTCTCAGCCAAGGCAGCGACGTCCACATGTTCGGCGTGCATGTCTCCTTCAAATGCCTGGCTGGATCGCACAATAAATTATTAGAAAAAATGAATTTTTTATTTAAAATCTAAACGACGGTCCTTATTTTTATTATTATTAAAATACGCTTACGTATAAGGGAAGGTTGAGAAGGCGATGGCATGGCGATTTGGGCATCTACACTGCCGCCGCCGCAGCCTTCAATAAATGAAATGAATTATGATGAATTCTTTTACTATGTGGAAGCCATTGATGCAGAAAAAGAAAATAAATCACAACTTGAAAAGATCAGAGGAAGCCATGATTCATGGATCATTCTACATCAGCTACAAAGCCAAAGACATTGAGAAGAGAGGAAGAAAATATACAGTCATCTTCAGGATGAGTCTGTCTTAAGCTTTGTAGACAGCTGCCGATAAGGATCAAGCCACAAGTCGGTTTGGGACCTGCAACTCCTTCAAAGCTGTGACTAGCCAATCGAGTCCCTCGTAGAGACCATCTCCGGCGAGGGCGCAAGTTCCCTGGATGTGCCATGTTCGGTGCCTCAGATCATAGAGACCCAACCCTTCGGATACCTCCATTGGAGTCATTGCACCTTTCTGAATGAAACAAGGCAGTTAAATTCCAGTTTGATCTGACTTATGTTGAAGCAAATGTAACTTCAACATAAGAGGAATGGCTTTTGTTAACATTCATCCAGCAAGGCAATTGCTTCGATTATTTGATAAAAGATCTTCACAGAATAAGATACAAACTGTTAAAATAACCTTTGTTTCTATGGAATCAGTTTTTTCTTATTTGCACATTTTTCTTATTTCTCCATTAAAACTAGATAAATATCAAAAGATAACAAAACTCAAAGCTTATGTTTGCAATGTGAATAAGCTGTTTTTAAGGATGACATTATAAAAATTACGCTGCAAACATACCAAGTCCTGCTTATTAGCAAATACCAATATGACACTGTTCAGCATGAATGGATCTCGGATAATCGTCTGAAAGAAATATTATAAACCAATTATTAGAAATTTCAGAAGAAAAGGAGCTAAATTACGACAACATTATCTTATCATCATACTGTGTACCTGAAATTCTTCTCTAGCCTTTCCAATCCTTTCCCTATCCAACGAATCCACAACATAGATCTAAAAGCAAAACATCAAAAGACAGCATTGGAACTACTTAGTGATTAGTCATCGTCGAGCAAATCTGTGACAGTATGTAAGCTAAAATTACTAGAACCAACACATGAATGAAAAAAAAGGTATCATGGTTATAATTACTTGAACTTGGAGAGAAACTTGATATCCTGTAATATTGATTATTAGTAACCCAGAAAGTCAATCACTAAATAGTCAGGCCACTTCCAAGAGCAAGGTTGCATATAAAGACCTTTCTCTCTTGCATCAATGTCGGAACCTAATCTATTGCAACTTTACTGTAAATTTATGATCACACATATCTTTCTCAAAGATATTGTGTTTCATTACATCATATATAACACATTGAATGTCTTTATTTCTATTGTGTTTCATTTCATCATGTCAATTTTAGTTTGGTTATACAACTATTGTCGTGTAATCTGACAGCAGGGAAAATTAACTAAAAGGCTCATCATGGAAATTGTTCACCTGATACTGAGAACTTTTTTTTTTTTAGTATGTCGTTTATCTTTGTGAAGCAGAAATAGAGATGAGAGTACCAGCAACTTAACAACTGACTGAAGGACCTCTAAATGTTATGCAATCAAAAATAGATGATCGTAGGAATGCATTGTGGTTAGTCATCCAGAAACCAGTGTTCAAACAAGTAAAAAGTCAAACCAGCTTTGAACACTAATTATAAGAGACTAAACACATTGAACTAGAGCTGACATCAAAATTGAAAAGGAAGTGATATTTAGGGCTCAAAGTGGCCATGTAAGTCCACCACATGTTCACTAATTATAAGAGATTAAACACATTGAACACTATGCTGATATCAAAATTGAAAAGGAAGTGATATTTAGAGCTCAAAGTAGCTATGAAAGTCAACCACATGTTTGCATTTAATCCTACCCAGTGAGATGACATGTTACAATCGGTTGTGCCAAAATTTGAGTGAATTTCCATTCTAAGCTGAAACAAATCAAGTCATAAAATTATATTTCTGAATATTCAAACTTATTTTTGAATTATCATAAAATATAAAATTATTATTAAAATTATTTGAAAGTAATGAAATTGATTTGTAAGCGGGTAGATAATTTCCGTTACCAACAAACATCTGCTGGCAGCCAAAACAACCACCCCCCTCAAAGAAAAAAAATGATCTATTGGACCGACTGCCATCTTCCATTGTTGATGTTACCAAAATAACTTAAGAAATCTTATTCCAATTGCAACATATAAGGCCCTATTTATAGTTAGAGTATAGGGCCTATTCTAGAAAATATCTATAAAAAATAACAGATATTTATCTGTTAATTAACAAATAATTAACAGATATTTATAACCAACACTCCCCCTCAAGTTGGAGCATAAATGTTAATCATGCCCAACTTGTTACAAAGATAATCAACTCGAATCCCATTTAAAGCTTTTGTGAAGATGTCCCCCAATTGTTCTCCAGTTTTTACATATCCTGTAGTGATCAAACCTTGTTGAATTTTCTCACGAACAAAATGACAATCAATTTCAATGTGCTTAGTCCTCTCATGGAACACGGGATTCGATGCAATATGAATAGCAGCTTGATTATCACACCATAGTTTTGCTGGTATTGAAATTTTAAGTCCTACTTCAGTCAACAATTGATATATCCACATTACTCCAACACTCCGATTGTTACCCTAGCTGATGGGTCTTCATCTTGCGTTCGTGGGTCTGGCACTGTCAATCTCACTCCTTTGCTTTCCTTATCCTCTGTCCTGCATTTACCTAATTTATCCTTTAATTTGCTCTCTGTTAGTCAATTAACTCGCAATCTTAACTGTTGCATCACATTTTTTCCCGATCATTGTTTAGTTCAGGATCTTTTGACAAAGAAGATTATTGGTAAAGGACATGAAAATGGAGGTCTCTATATTCTTGATTCACCTTCCCCAAGATCTCTCGTTTGTTCAGGTGAAAATTCTCCTTTTGAGGCTCATTGTAGGTTAGGACATCCATCTCTTCTATCACTCAAGAAACTTTGTCTACAATATAGTAGTATATCTTCATTAAATTGTGAGTCATGTCAGTTTGCAAAGCATCACCGTCTTAGTTCAAGTCCAAGGATAAATAAGCGTGCTATTAGTCCGTTTGAGTTAGTTCATTCTGATATTTGGGGTCCTTGTCCTATTATATCTAAACCTGGTTTTAGGTATTTTGTCACTTTTGTGGATGATTATTCTCGTGTAACTTGGTTATACTTAATGAAAAATCGTTCTGAGTTATTTTCTCTATTTTCTGCTTTTTGTGCTGAAATCAAAACTCAGTTCAATATGTCCATCCGTACTTTACGAAGTGACAATGCCAAAGAATATACATCCATTATATTTCAATCTTATATGAGTCAGAATGGTATACTTCATGAAACCTCTTGTGTTGATACTCCATCCCAGAATGGTGTGGCTGAACGGAAGAATAGACATCTTCTTGAAACAGCACGAGCTCTTTTATTTCAAATGAATGTTCCTAAGTCTTTTTGGGCAGACGCGGTTTCTACTGCATGTTTTCTTATTAACCGTATGCCATCCTCTGTTCTTCATGGTGAGATTCCTTATAAAATTTTGTTTCCTAACAAGTCATTGTTTCCTATTAATCCTAGGATATTTGGTAGCACTTGTTTTGTTCGGGATGTTCGTCCACAAGTTACTAAATTAGACCCCAAATCTTTGAAATGTATTTTCCTTGGTTATCCTCGTCTTCAAAAGGGTTATAGGTGTTATTGTCCTAGTATTAATAAATATCTTGTTTCAATCAATGTTACTTTCATGGAAGACAAACCTTATTTTTCATCCTCACATATCCTGACTTCTCAAAAGGAAGATGATGATTTATTGGTATATTCTGTTACATCCTCTACACCTGTCTCAGAACCGGCTCTTGTCAAGCCTCCTATTATTGAAATATACTCTAGGCGTCGACCTCCTGATTCATGTCCTGCACCTACTACTTCGTCATCAGATCCAATTCCGAATGATGATCTTCCTATTGTATTACGAAAAGGTAAATGCCAGTGTACTTATCCTATCTCTTCGTTTGTGTCTAATAATGGCTTGTCATCCTCCTCCTGTTCTTTTATTGCTTCACTTGACTCTATTTCTATTCCTAAAACTATCCGTGAGGCCTTATCTCATCATGGTTGGAGAGATGCAATGATAGAGGAAATGAAAGCCTTGGATGAGAATGATACATGGGACTTGGTTGATTTACCTCCAGGAAAACGAGCTATTGGATGCAAATGGATATTTAATGTGAAAGTCAATCCAGATGGATCAGTTGCCAGACTAAAAGCTCGTCTTGTTGCTAAGGGTTATGCTCAAACATATGGTGTGGATTATTCTGATACTTTTTCTCCTGTTGCAAAATTGACATCTGTTCGGTTATTTATTTCTCTTGCTGCTACTCATCATTGGCCTTTACATCAACTTGATATCAAGAATGTTTTTCTTCATGGTAATCTTCAAGAGGAGGTGTATATGGAGCAACCTCCTGGTTTTGTTGCTCAGGGGGAGATAGGGCGAGTCTGTCGTCTTCGAAAGACTTTGTATGGTTTGAAACAAAGTCCTCGTGCTTGGTTTGGAAAATTTAGTCAGGTTATTGAAAAGTTTGGTATGAAGAAAAGCGAGTCTGATCATTCTGTGTTCTACAAGCAGTCAGGAGCCGGTATTATTCTGTTAGTTGTGTATGTGGATGATATTGTGATTACTGGTAGTGATACTACGGGAATTTCATCTCTCAAATCTTTCATTCTCACTCAATTTCATACAAAAGATTTAGGGGTGTTAAAGTATTTCTTAGGTGTTGAAGTAATGAGGAGTAAAAATGGTATATTTCTATCTCAGAGGAAATATGTTCTTGATTTATTAACTGAAACAGGAAAGTTAGGGGCAAAACCTTGTAGTACTCCAATGACTCAGAACGGGGATCTTACTGCAGATGGAGAATTATTTGAACATCCAGAGAGATATCGAAGATTAGTTGGAAAGTTGAATTATCTTACCTTGACTCGTCCAGATATTGCATATTCGGTTAGTGTTGTTAGTCAGTATATGTCATCTCCAACGGTTCATCATTGGGCAGCATTAGAGCAAATTTTGCGTTACTTGAAGGGTGCACCTGGACGAGGTATTGTATATAAAAATCATGGGCACACTCATATTGAATGTTTCTCAGATGCAGATTGGGCAGGTTCGAAAATGGATAGGAGGTCTACTTCAGGTTATTGTATCTTTGTTGGAGGAAATTTAGTATCATGGAAAAGTAAAAAGCAAAAGGTTGTGTCGCGATCCAGTGCAGAATCAGAATACAGGGCTATGGCACAATCTGTGTGTGAAGTAATGTGGATATATCAATTGTTGACTGAAGTAGGACTTAAAATTTCAATACCAGCAAAACTATGGTGTGATAATCAAGCTGCTATTCATATTGCATCGAATCCCTGTGTGTGAAAGTAGAAAAGAGATTAGAATTACCTGTCATATGATCCGTGGCACCAGAATCAATGACCCATTTAGAGGATGAGGAAAGAAGACATGTATTGTGGTTACCTGAATCAGCAATAGCAATGATAGAGGAAGATGAAGACTTAAGTGATTCTTGATATTGAGAGAACTTGGCAAATTCTTCTGCAGAGATAAGCACCATATCCATCACGATAGAATGAAGTCCAAAGATATGCAACTCCAAAACACCGAACTTGGTGCTGTTGTGAGACGAAGAACAACAATGTTCCAAATTTCAAGAAAATGTATGTATCTAGGTTCTGTATAGGTTTCTGGACTTCTGAACAAAATAACAATCTTGGATGTAGGGGCCCACGGTGGTTTCTTGCTTGTCTTCCTCGCCTCCTGTTCTTCCGATCGATCCGCGAGAGAACGCAGCAGAGCACGGACCTCTTCCAGCAATTAGGAAATCGATGCAGAGGAGACGAGGCGCATCCGAAAAAGAAATTGCGATCTTCAAAACCTCGCGGGCGCAATTCGACAGAATCAGATTGAGCCAGAGACACGTTGCGAGCAGAGAAGAAGAAAAAGAAAATCGCGGCGGCAGAGAAGAGGAAGAGTGTGGGCACCGCGCTTGCGTGAGGAACGAAGGGCTTGCGTGGGCGCCGCGCTCGTGTGAGGAAGTCGGCGCCGAAAAACAAAACCTAAACTAACCGGGCTCTGATACCATGTTACCAAAATAACTTAAGAAATCTTATTCCAATTGCAACATATAAGGCCCTATTTATAGTTAGAGTATAGGGCCTATTCTAGAAAATATCTATAAAAAATAACAGATATTTATCTGTTAATTAACAAATAATTAACAGATATTTATAACCAACAGTTGACATTAGATAAAAGGAATTTGAGGAAGGATCACATTAGGTGTAACTTGAAGTAGGTCCAACTAGATTTAACTTGACTAGGATGATTTGTGTTTGATTTGGATTTGATTGGAACCATGATTGAACCAAATTAAATCAATTTTAAATTTCCAAATCTTCCAAAAATCTCAAAAAAAAAAACTTTAAAATTCTAAAAATTATTTCAATTTTTTTAAAAATATTTTGATAAATTCACAAATAATTCCAATACAATGCTGCATTTTAAAAATCAATATCCAATTTCAAATAATTCCAAAGAAGGATAAGAAATTTCCTAAAATTAATTTAAGTTTTCAAAATTTGAATAGATAATCTTTTTAAATTTTCAAAATAACTCTAATTTGGTTTTTCAAAAAATATTAAGAAATATTTTTTCAGATTTTTAAAATTTTGATGATTAATTTAAATTTCTATAATTAATTTCAGTAATCAGTTATTAATAATTTCAGAAATTACTTCCATAACTTTGAATATTTGGAAAATTTAATATTTGACTCCGAATCAAGTTCAGCTAAACTTCTTTTAGTTTTCTAATTTGGTGCAGCTAATCATAACATGTCATTTTACCAAGTAGGGTTTAATGCATATTCGTAGTTAACTTAACTGGTTGCTTTGAGCCCTAAATATTTTTCTTTGATTTGAAAAATTCTAATGTCGATCCACTAAACTATTACCACATGCCAAACTAAAGAATAAAACATGACAAATTACCAAAGCATCAGTATTGCTGAAGTAATGCCTCCATAAGGGTCTTAATTTTTCTTGTCCACCAACATCCCATACCGTAAATACCACATTTTTATACTGGACCTTCTCCACATTGAAGCCTAAAGAATAGACACAAGGCATATAGGTTGGAAATTCTATCAAACTATATCTTCTAAATGACAAATTAGCAATTATATTAGATATCATCAGTACGAATTAAATTAAAAAAATACTCATAAGACTCAAATATCATAGGGAAACACATAATTCATCAATCAAGCGAGAAGAGGCATAAGCAAAATATTTTCTATATCAAGGGGCCAAAGATACAGCAAAGATACAGGTTACAAAAACTTATTTGCTTTAATTACCACTATGATATTAATATTAACCAAACAAAATTAATCCAATATAATGTAAGTGGCAAGAGATTGAAATGGCTAGATAAGACTCATGTAGCTAGCCCCAAAATAGTTGGGATCTAAGACTGGATGATGCAGTGTAATGTGAGGTTACTCTGGAGATTCATAGAGATCATCAAATATCTAGAATGTTCAAGCCAAAATGTTATGTATCAAAGTTTTGCTAAGCTTATTAGGGAATTAGAGCATGTATTGATGGTAAAGAGGAGTATTAGTGGCTGAACCAATTGGTTTTAAGTGAGAAAATCCCGTATGTTCATCCCACAATTCAACAACATCAAGAGGAGAAATTTACAAATTGCATTTATACAATGTTTAGCCCAATATTTTTTTTACCTCATTTCACCTTGTAGAATTTAAATTATCCTCTTTCTTGAAAAGAAAGGAAAAAAGAAAGATAAGCAGATATTGTTCAATAAATTGTAATCCATGATTCTATTCATGCATAATGATCTTTCAGAGACAAACAAACATGCAAAACCTCACAACCAAAGCCCCATGAGCTAATATGGGGGCTATAGAAGCTGAAACCAACAACCTCAATAGAGGCTATACTAAACAAGGCAATACTAGTTCAGACCTAGCTTCGATCAATATCAGTGAAAGCAATCTAGATCCTTTACTGATCAGTTCCCAGTTAATAATGGCAAACCAAAAGGTTCCAAAAGTTTCTGCATGATGCCTATTATATGTAAAGGTAAAAGATAGCTTACCGATAGTTGGAACAGTCGACAAAACTTCTCCAATGTGCAACTTGTACAAAATCGTTGTCTTGCCAGCTGCATCCAATCCAAGCATTGCAACCTACAAAAGTTCAAATACAAATAATCTGTCACAAATATGCTTAGAGCTAATTCATCAAAATGAAGAGTTTCAGATGAAAAACAAAGAGTATGATTCCAGATTCCTTATGCAAACAAAACCAACAACATGATAAACCTACACAAAAAAGGGGAACAGGAATGCAATCCTTAGAACTTATCTAGCTTTCGAAGTTCCATTATTTGCTAACTCCTAATATTTCAAAACTATCAGATTAATAGCCGCATACTGGCAACTTTATCACTGAAATATTCAATCTATGTATTCATAGATCTCAGGACAAATCTTCTCTAGCCATTCGGGAATTATTGATTACACAAATCTATGCTACCTTTTGTTTACTCTTAAACTAAATTCAAAACCAACATCTGTCAACAATCTTTGTCATACAAAAATTTCCAAACACGCTTCCAGAAACTGACTCCTAGATTACATCCGCACTCAATACATGCACATTCCTGTTCTTTCCTATATCGATATCCTTTTATAGTTCATCGATCGCAGTTTCTATTTACCTAACTAAACATCAGATCTTGCTTCTCTCACTGATCATAGAGAACCAAAGTAGACTACCGACGCGTGCTTATCTAGAAAACGAAAAATCCGACGTTCATGAGCAAAATAAATAAATCTATAATAAATAAGAAAGTGCGAGAGAGAGACCCTCATTTCGACGAGACCGAAGAATCTGTCGAAGAGCTTGCGGAAGGCTTGTCCCATGCCCGACTCGCTGCTCGTCCCCTCGCCTTCCTTATCCTTGCCTATCCAGAAAAGGCTCGATCGGCCACGGATCGGCGAGAGAGGGAAAAACGGAGACGAAGAAGACAAGTCCTGGGAATGGAAGAAGCGACGAAGAAGTGGAAAGAAAAAGAAGTGAGGCGTTGGGCTTTTGTACGGGTGGGCGGTGGGTGTGCAACGGCTTTGCCATATGAGAGAACCTATCTGCGTTCGCAGGAGGTCTCTGGATCCAACGGCTGACCTGAATCCATCAACGACCGGAAGCCAAGGATGGAAATGGATGGCTATGATTGCATCTGCAGGATAATACATTAATAAAAGAAAATTGATAAGAATTATATCCATTAATAGAAATTTATTAAACATCATCTACATTTAAATAAATTTTATATTATTATTTATCATTACTATTTTTCCCTTTTTTTTGTTAACCAAATTATACTTTAATCCTAGTACTCACATAATAATATTACAAAAAATTAAATAGTGTTTCATTTTAGGAACACTATTTCTCTCTTTCAGATGTTAAAAACAATATGCTCATCACCCCTGTGGCAATAGACTTTTGAGGTCTTTGGAATGAACCATAGTAGAAGACGATGCGATAATTGGGACCGATACAACTTTGATGATCATAAATAGTCAAAGAGTAAAATTGCAAGGTCTTCTTCGTCTTGTTGCGATGTATTTCTCCATCTCGCCTTCGAGTGAATGAGCATTGGCAGTTGGAACACAGACTCCCAATGTCTCCCGTCCTATGGCGATGATTATTTCAACTTTCTTCTTGGCGAGCACTGACCAGCGTAGATGTGGTAGGATCGAATGTGATAGTAGATTTCCCCTTAGGATCAGCATCACCAGGTTTGGATTGATGTGCCTGCTGTTGTAGAGCTTGCAATTGTGTTTGTAGAAACTGTCGAAAAGAAAATGAAGAGAGGGTGTCAAGATATCAGGAAAATATAAAAACATTCCATTCAATCTGCAGACACTATAACAAGGAAGCTTATTGAAGATTTTTGCACATTGTAAACTTTGATAGTTTCATATTATGATTTTCTCCAAAACTGAAAATCTAATCTAAAAAGCAATATCAAAAGGGTGCACTAAAATGGCATATTGTAAGACTGCTATTTCAGACTGGCAAGTCCCAGGAACTACCTGAATCTGGCTTCAGATGACATCTTGTTGCGCCTTCAATAACGACGCTTGAAGATCTTGATTGTAGGATACCTCACCATAGATGGATTGTCCAGAAGCAGCTACTTCTCCAGTTAGTACCACTGTCGTCCAGTTGAATGCATCCAAATGTGGATTATCATTCAGATTTGATCCATGACCTGGAAGCCTGAAAACAGGCACAAGAATGTTTCCTGAGCTGCTCACCCAACTTCAAGTTTTTCAAGCAGTATATTTTTCTAAGATGAATCCATCGAATAAGCTATTACAGATACACAATTTATCAAAATGATATAAATTTCAATACTGGATTTATGTTTTAACTAAATATACAAGGACAACCTTCTTTGTAATCCAATTCTCTGTAAGACAATCAACCTAATTGGAACTCAGTCAAGCTTGGCTTGACTTGACTTGTTTACTTTCCTAGTTTCACTATTTCCTCCAAGGAAAAGAAAGCAAAAATAATAATATATTTATTTTTCTTAAAATTAACGGCATTTAGCTGTAATGTGACCCTTCTGTATGATTTCTGCAGCAGTTTGAGCCAAAAATTTGGGGAAATGTATCCCTCAGAATCTAGGTCTTGCCTCATTTTACTTACCCTCTTTCTTTCCTTCATAGGAAACACATGAATAGAAAATCATGCATCGACACCTAGATCCATACCCTTAACAGATATTCCCACTGAATAGCATAGATGATCATCATATTGATACACAATGCTTATTTGCAATAGATACATATAATACGACCTATTTTATAAGAAGAACACAAGAAAGTTATAGAGCATATTCACATATAAATGCAAATATCTGCTTCTGACTTGTTAATAAATATAATGTTCAATATACTTAACATCATTGTACATATTAAATTGAAGGCAAACCAATTTTTTTTCGCTTGCTGTAAAGTTGGTTGATGCATACCGGAAGGAACTTGGTGGACGGTAGATGAATGAAGTTTCATATAAGGATGCAGCCATTGCTGCTGCTTGAAGCATGGCCTGATGCCGGCTTATTTTAGCATCTTCTGTCGCACCACTGAGACTCTGTGAAGATGAACTTGCCACTGATCCAACTACCACAGAAAAGAAGTGATAAGTAAGAACCACCAAAGTAATATAGGAGCAGGGACATACTTTTGTATTGGGACACTTTTATATACTTGGTCTCATGAAAACTAAGAAACCAATAAGGAATTCATGGAATACAAGAATCATTAATAATTGTCTACCAAATCAAACGAATTAGCAAATAACTTAACTATTTATCAAACGAGCCAAAATTTAAAATTCAAATATTATTTTCCAATTTGCATCAATCTGCAACACTATTTCAATTATTTCTGCTAACATCGCCTTTAGTTATCTACTTTATATGTACTTGAAGATGATTTACTTTTATATATCAAAATTTTAGAAAGTTATCATCTTTTCTCTAAACTCTATCTCCTTTATTGTCCTCTCTATGCTAAAAATTGGAATTAAGTCATGACATGTGGCACACAAAACCTAGTGCACATGCTCTACATAGTCTAATAGCCACTATAGTGGATCCCGATGTGGTTGTCCCATTGCTAAGTGGATTTGGACCCATACATAGGATAGGGAACAGGCAGCGAAGATAAAAGGAATGCAAAGAAAATAAATAGTTGTGTAAGAATCATGTATTGTGTTTCTTTTCCTTTCCCTTTCCTTCCCCTTCCTAGTTTTCCATCCAAGTAAACCAAGCCTAAATTTCTACAACATTTATAATTTTAGTTGACTTGGGGTGCCTTCTTAAGAAATTGGCATATTTATGTGAAAGCCCATCAATGAATTTGTAGGGAAAAAAGTAAAGTGAAATATCTGACGCAAGCAAGTATAAAAACTTTACTTGGTTGATTTGGAACATATGGAACTCCATGTTGCCTAGATGCTGGCCCATTTTCAGGTGGTGCAACCAAAGCTCTGCAGGTAGGGCAAGTATGTTGTCTCTCTAACCATGATCTTAGACAACGGACATGAAAAAGGTGCCCGCATAACAATTTCTTTGCTGTAATCATCTCTTCTCGACATATAATGCATATTGCATCAGTCCTGCATTTAAGAATAGCTAGTGACTAAATTATACCAATACAAGAGTAATGACTTCAAATGAATTTGGAGTAAATTGTTTACGCATTAAGTTCTTCTTGTGTTGCATCAGGGAAACGCTCATTCATATTTGAGGTAATTTTGCGGTATCGAACATAATCTGTTACACGCTTTGTAAAACTGTGAAATGTCTCATATAGCTTGTGTAGCAGATGCAACGGTATACCATAGCTCCTGTTATTAGTAAAGACAAACTTTATTTGGTCAACTTACTCATTGAAATAGGAAACAGATGCCCAAGGTAAAGTTGAAGAATTAAGATAATGTCTAAGAAAGTACTTACACAAAGATGACTAGGAAAAATACTATATACAAAGACAGGTGAAGAAGGTCCTGAACAAGCTCAAGGTAAAATGTATAAACAGCCTTCCTCTCCCACTGCCCTTCCATAAGCGTGTCACTTACATAGAATACATACTTAACAAATGTTGACACAGTTGTTGTTGCTAAGATCGTGTATCTGAGAAACCATAAGAAGAATCAAAAGTACATAAGCAACCAACATAATGCAATCTATAAGGTATTGCCAAGATACCCACAAAGAAAGACAGTGACTAGATTACACACAAGATGTAGTGCAGGTGGAAGATGCTTCACATGAAACATATACCATCTTAATTAGAAGCACTTCAAGTGAAAATTATGCAAAAGCTAACAGATGCTAATTCATGGAGATATTTGGAAATGTAGTGGTGGATTGATATTATGCAACAGTAGAATGAACACAAATGTGGGTGTGTACTTGGAAAAATATCAAACCTTCCATACTTCTTTGAAGGGATACAAAAATTTGATTAGAGGTCATCCCTTTGGTCATTAGAGGAAAAAAATCAGTGTAAAAATCGTTCTTGCTAAAGTGCTCCATTAAATGAACTCCATTGCTAGTTAGTTCGTGTGTGATCACACGGCTTATGCAACTAGCAAATAAGAACTGAACCAGGTTGGTGCAAGCACATAAACGCAAATGAATGAGCCTATGGATTTTCTAGATAAGGAAGACAGTAAAAACATTGCATGTATATAGAAGTTGAATTAAAGGGTGGCACCTGACTAATTTCCAAGTTTCAAACTAACTTTTGAAGTAATTTGTTGTAAATTACTTCTGCATTTCATGACTAAATATTCTAAGATAGGTGCGTAAAAGGACATTCATAAAATTGTCCGAGCAGTGTTGGAAGTTTCGGACACCTTATACGTTGAAGAAGAGCCGGTGTGATCTAGGAAAACATTAGACTTTCACAAACTCAGAGTTTGGAGTCTATTCACATGTTCGACCGATAAATGCTCCAGTTAGGCGGTGTGAAACTATAACAAATACGCATATCAAACGAGGGCGAAGGGGTTAGCAACAATAAAACAAGATAAAATTTATTTAAATATAAATGATGATATAATAGGAGATAGAGCTATTTGACTTAGTGGGATAAGGCTTGGTTGTTGTTGTTGTTGTATTATCCCTCAGTCGATCTTCTAGCAAGAAAAGAAACTGTGAAAAATATGACAACTACTAGTTGGGCAAAATATAACTCGCCCTTGAAAAACTCTAGGTGTAGGTTTTCTTTAATTAATATTTTAGACCCAGCAAAGCATCAATAGAAAAGAAAGTATCTCATTAAATTAATGCACAAAATGTAGCAAAAAAAGTAATATTAAGATAATGCCACAAATTGTGATATTTGATTAACTTACTCAAATGTAAAAAAGAGTGCAACTGATGCTTGCCGAGTTTGCATCAGAGACCTCAAAGAACTGTGCAAGAAAAGACAGTCAACAATGAGGAGGAAAAACATAAATGAAACTATCCGTGCATGGGACAGCATAGAAACGGATGGAGTTGTCTCTATATATTCAATTCTCTTCTGGGCCAACCAATGCAATGCCTTGATCAACAAAAGAGCCGTGACCATAGCTAGAAAAGTAACTGAGAAGTCTTGCCGGAATATGGTAATTGCAAAAAGAATATCCATGACCTCCCTCCATGATTGTTCATTAAGTCTTTCAGCTTCTGCTTCTCTGAGTGAACCCAGGAATAAACGCTTCACAAACTGCCACATTATACACATGATGACTAGACCCATGTTTAGCAGAAGGACAAAACATAACTTGGAAGTGGAGAGGTACACCGTGGCAGGATAGAACTGCCCTCTGCTACTAAATGCATAGTAGATAGCACTCATACTTGCTAAAAAACTAAATCCAGCATAAGTTTGGAGCCTCATCATCTTTCAGAAGCTGCAACAACAACAACGACAATGAGAAGACAACATTTCACCAAAAATGATGGGGAAAGGGAATTAAAAAAGATTGGCATCGAGCAACACAAACAACAGTATAGATAAGAACAAAGAAAGAATAACTTGCAACAAAATTATGGCTTTGTGACAAAAACTTGTAGTCTCCAAATAGAAAGAAAAATAAACAATAGGGAATAATATTATGGCATAATGACAGATCTAATTCCAGATTGACCTAAGTAATAACGCCAAATCCTAAAACATTAGAAAAGAAATCACATTGAAACCTGGATGGATGCAAATGGATGATATCAGAAATCACAACATATCATCAACTCAACCTGGATTACGGCTGCATCATACATCACTCTACCATGTATTGTCGTCAAACAAAGAACCCTAATTTCAGCTTCACAAGAGTGTATGGTCGAATTCAACCAAACATAACAAGTTGATAGCAAATGGGATAAATATAACAAAAACATGGTTTCTCATATTTCTTCAATTTGGGATCCGGCAGTTCTATGGCGAGGTTTGATCGGTGTTCCGGCGGCACTAGCCGACGACGAGGTAGGTCGCGGGTTGTGCCTGTTGTGGGCTAGAAGGACGAGCGGTGAAGGTAGGCGCGGCAAAGTGTGGTGAAGGAAAGAGTCGGCGGCGCTGCCTGTGCGCTTGTGCGCAGGAGGAAGACGAGCTTCAACAAGATCCCGATCTGCAACCAATGTGATCTAAAACGTAATCAGGCATTTCGTGAGGGCGACGAACCTACTCGTTTAGCGTCCCTGCTCGCTCCTCGCCGGCGGTCGTCGGATACGATCGAAAATTCCTCCCAATCGCAGTAATAATCTGGAATCAACAGCGGCCGCATAAATCGGTACGGAACGGTCGTCGACGTCGCTGATAAACATGCCTTTTTTCCATTTCCGGCAGTGTTCTTTTCTGCGTGTCCTGATGAATCGCCAGGCGACGCGTGCAATTAATAATATGATAAAAGATAATTAAAAGTAATTAGTTAAGACCTTTATTTTTCTTACAATTGTTTTTTTTGAAAAATCGTTCATTATATTTCTCATCTTAAAAACAACCTTATTCCTTATAACAATTATAAAAATAATTCTGATTAAATTTAATTAAAAATATGTATATATAATATTTTTATATAAAAATTTTAAATTAAAAATTATTTAAATTTGATAAGATTTTGATCAAATTGATAAAATTATTATATATATATATATATATATAAATATTATCTATATAATATTTTTAATTAAATAAATTTCAAAAATGATTTACTTTAATATATTTAGCATGGGTTAATTATTACACGTTATAATAATTATTTACAATAACGTGTAATAATTTTATGCAGCAACGCTTTCTTCTTCCTTCCACGCTGGGGGTTCTTCTCCGGCGAAGTCGCTCCGCTCCTCCGATTCCAGATCTTCCTCAATCGATTCCTGTACATCCTCGCTTCCCGACGACAAATCGCTGTCTATGGCTTCCTCACGATCCTCCCCGCGGCTTTCGTTCTCGTTGGCGCTCTCTCCTTCACCACGTTCTTGAAGCCCCATCCTCTCTCTTCAGAAACATCTCCTTCAGTCTCAAGCTATCACGATTCGATTCCTCTGCCGCTTCAAAAGAGCAATCCGCCTCTGCTTCCAGTTTTCCTGAGGCGGACGATCTCGTACCTTGCCTCGTCGAGCATCACCTCGAATCTCTCCTCGGTGTTCCTCAACTCTACGTTCAGCTGCTCAATCTCCGCAGGAGATTCCTCGAGCTCAGTCTGCGTGCGCGAGAGATGTTCTTCCCGTTCTCTGGCCTCTTTGCGATTCTTCTCCTCCTGATCTCTTTCCCTGTTGACTGCTTGCAGTTTCTCCTCTTCGAGTTTCCGAATCTCCAGGTTGAGAAGGTCAACTGTCTTGCCAATGTTAACTGCGTCCTGCCATGCTGCGTCGACCTGCCTGTCTGCTTCTTCGAGATCACGGCTTTGGTTCGCGATCTCGATCTCCAGTGACATTACCTTCCCTCGGATCAGTCAGAGAGTCGATATCTCAGATTCGGCATCCTCGAGCAGCGATGATGCTGATTTCTCAGCTTGCTGCCTTTCCTCCAGATCGACTTTCGGGCTCTGCATCCTTTTCTGCCACACGTCGACCAACTCTGATGCATCTGATTCAACATTTCTTGCATTACTCTCACCTCGATCTGAAGCTCATCGACCAAATGCTCCATTTTAGCCAACTTATCTCCGTCTTCCTCTGATCGTTCGAGTTCGAGTTTCAAACTACCAACTTCAGCTTCCAGTGCTTTGGATCGGCTTGCTTCCTCTCAGCAGCTTCCCTTTCTTCATCAGCTCGCTTAAGTGCAGTTCCTTTTGCGTTCATGGCGTTTTTGAGCTCTAGCTTTAGAGTGGCAATTTCCTGCTGAAATTTCTCCTCCCTTTCTCGCGCATATTCGAGTCGCGCATACTCGACTTTTTGTACAAGGAGGAGCTCGCGTAGCTCGTCTCTCTCGGATTCGACGAGGACGCCGCGCTCCGTGCCATCCTCTGCAACGGACACTGCTATGGATCCATGGGCGTGCTCCCCAATATCCTCCACAGCACCATCTCCCATCTCAACTCGCCTCCGGCTTCCGTTGCGGCTGTTGCTGCGACTTCTCTCCATTCCTCCACGACTTTCCCTGCCGCGGCGAGTGGCTTCACCCATCCGCCATCTCGAGGAACACTCCCTTGTCGGGATGGTCTGTATCCTCCAGCAGGTACGCCCTCCTCTTACCCGTGGCGACGCCATGTGATGCCTTTGTGTGGAATTTCGGCCATTTCTATTTCGCATAAGGTGAGCACATCAAATCCAACATCCATTGTCTGGACAAATGAAATGATGAAAATAGACCATGATCTTTCAAATAACTTTTATCGTCCAGGTAAATTGGAAACAAGAGAGAAAGGTCAAAGAAGAAGCGATCCCGTTGGTCGACGAAGAACGAAGAGCCAAAGAAGCAGCTAAGGTCAACGCCAGCCGAAAACAAGATGCACTGCGACGATATTCAGAAGCTTGAAGAAGAACTCGCTCGCTCGCCTCCCGACTGTTGGATCGAATCTACTCGATGCTATTAAAATTAAAAAAAAAAATCAACAAGTAATCGATTGAGTTGATAGGTTAGAGTGGTGCTACAACAGGCACCTTCCTCCTCTTCTCCTTCCTTGTTGGGCTCTCTGTGGAGGCCTGAATTAGGCCTCAAGGCGGTGGTGGACGGCGGCGGCGGCAACTTGCGGCGGGAGCACATGTTCGATAAGGTGGTGACGCTGAGTGACGTCGGGAAGCTGAACAGGCTGGTGATCCCGAAGCAGTGCGCGGAGCGGTTCTTCCCGTTGGAGTCGGAGATGGCCGACAAGGGGGTGGTGCTCTGCTTCGAGGACGCCGGCGGCGAGCGGTGGAGCTTCCGCTACTCCTACTGGCACAGTAGCCAGAGCTACGTGATGACCAAGGGGTGGAGCCGCTTCGTCAAGGAGAAGCACGTCCACGCGGGGGACACCGTCTCCTTCCTCCACACCACCGCCGGCCGCCGCCTCTTCATCGACCTGCACCACCGCCTTCACTTCCTCCCCCCACTGCTTCCCTACGACGCCTTTCCGCCGCCCGGAGTCGCACCCTGTGGGGGACATACCGCCGCGGACCACCTCTTATGCTACAGCCGAACACTGCGGGGGCTTCCCCGGTGCCCCATCATCGGATCCGTCAAACAAACAGCTTCCAACGACGACGACGACAACAACACGGTGCTGGACTCGGTCTCGATGGTCATCGGCGCCGTGACGCCTACACCCAAGGCGGCGCCCAAGAGGTTCAGGCTCTTCGGAGTCAACCTGGACTGCTCCGACCTACCGCCGCCGGACTCCAGCAGCAACTACTACGGCCGCCGGAGGACTAGCAGCTTGGAGGGATCAATCCCCTCTTCATGATAATTTGAATTTCGAAGATTATTTAATTGAGTTTGAGCTCAAATTGTACGCTGGACTCGGATAACTAACTGTGGGCCGCGGTGGACTGGACCCGAACCGGCTCAAATCGATCCCAATTCCCAAACGAGCGATAAACCCTAATTAATCGCTGCCGCTTTGCCCAAAGTTTCCTCAGTCTCTCATGGCTTCAGCCGGATTCCGATCCCTAAGCCGCGCCTCGCTCTCATCCAGTCCTGCCTTTCGAGGTCGAAAGCAGCGGCGGGGTTCGCTTCCTCCTCTCGCCAGCCGGCAGCTGCTTCAGCGTTTCCTGCTCCTGGTCGCCGCTTCCCGCCCTTTTCCAGGTTCGTCAAGCTTTATCCTTTTAGTTATCGTTCAGCGTTTTATGTTTGCTTCCTTCGTTGGTCTTCTTGGCGCTAAAGATTGGATTTTTGCGGCCGTTTTCGAAGGCCTCCTGCGCAGCTGGGGTGCTGCAGCGGGTCTCTTCTCCCACTCCACAGCGCGGTGCCGGTGGCTAGATTGACCTCGTCCCTGAGCTCGACTTCTCGCTGTTGCCGTGCTATTTCACAGGGTATTCCTGGCTATCCTGGAGTTTAAATGTTGTGGACATGTTTTTGTGGTAATCACTATCCTTGCTTATAGTTGTTCCCTGGAGGTTTAATAACCTAATTCAGCTTTTGCTTCACTTAAATTATGAAATGGCTTAGATCTCAGTCCAGTCAAGAGCATAATTTATCACATAATTTCTTAAAACTGATTAGCTAGAAACCTCGTGATATAGGATAACTAGACAGATATCTTCTATTGTGTATCATTTGGCAACTTAAGACTATGCATTGTGAAGAACATCCCCATTTGAATTGTTGCAAGTATCAAGTGCTCATTGAGATGCCAAATTTGACAAAGATAAGTAAAGCTCAGATAGTGGTAGCATGTCATTCACGATAGAGTTGTTTTAGATCATTTTTCTTTATGATATGGCCTTGTTTGTTGATGACACATACACTAAGTACTGGTTGACAAGGATTTTTATTTTATTTATCTTTGTTACTTGATGTATGCTTCTTGTTTGAAATATGAAGAACTAGTTCTGAATTTCTAAGGTTGCTTTTCCATCTTAGGCTGATAACAAATGGTTTTTCAGGGTGGATATAAACTTAATAGACAATTAGTTATATTAGTTTATACCAAATGTGAAGATTCAAGAATTCAAGTTAGGATAAATGATGAACATCATATAGATCACAATGTATCAATAGGTAGTATATGTACTTCGACAAAGCTTCTAGCTCCTCTTAGTTATCATGGCAGGTTCAAAAGATACTACTATCAATATGTTAACTTTTCTAAAAGAAAACATAATCCATCTCTGTCTTCTATGACTATATATCTTTTGTGTAAAATTATTCTTGGAAATTTTCTGATGAATATGAAGAATAGTTAGCCTTGCCTCGATTATTGATATTGAGTTGTGTTGCGAATGAAGATGATGTTCATGGTCAATCCAATGTATTTTTCCATGCAATGCTGGTCTATAGTTTTTATAACTTTGAAACATAAAGAATATGTTAAAACTGTATCATAAGTGGGGCAGGGAACTTGATTTATGCTTGTCAGGTTTTAACCTAAGAAGCTTTAGTTGTTACATTCGATACGTGGTGTGACCATCTCCCGAATTGTGCAGTTTCACTTTTGTCAAGCTTAAATATAGAACATATGCATTCATACTATCTCTATTATTGTGCGATCCAGAATTGGTGTAAACATATTACTGTCCTCTTCCAGATGGAATTGACGGCACATGAAACACTGATGATCCACTGGCCGTCGAAGTTCAGAACCAGTTTTCTCCTGCTGCCACCAAATTTATCAAAATCAGAATGGTTATTTAGTATTTTTTTCATTCTTTCTTTCTTTGCGGAGATGTTAACTGGATCATATCTTAGCAGAACTGTGTTATTATGTTTTTTTAAATCCGATTAATCTGTTCTATAAAAGTGAACCACTGACCACCAGGGAGGTAAATCTTGTTATTATGAATTCTCGCCATGTACAATCTTAACCATTAAATGAGTAGAATAAAGTTTCAGTATTTTTTTTCCTTCTTATTATTATTTATTGTGCTAAATTTAAATTGGTCTCAGTTGCTTAGGGCTGTGAATGGATCAAACAGTTGTAATCAAATTACAAGTAGAATCCTTTTAGATGAGTTTAAGGGTTGTCTGTCAGGCAATTAGATGAATTAGAAGTGCAAATGACTATATATGATATTTGAATTTGATTCGAAGTTCAAAACAAATAATTTTGATTTAAATTTGTTTGAAATAAAATTTGAGTTCGATTTGAATTGTTTGAATTTTAATTAATTGAATATTTCTCTAGTTCTATTTGAATTTGATAATTTTAAATATAAATTCGTTTGCACCCATGAATAGGCGAAGGGATGAATCTAAGCTGAGAAGGAGAATGTACTTGTGCCAAATCGATCAGGTTCAGGGTTCGGGCATTCTCATTTGCCGGGTCAGGCCTCCAACGAGATCTGGACAGCTGCTTCTCCTTCCGCTTTCACGGGCGACTTCGCTGGCTCGCGAGGTGGCAGGCGGAGGCGCCAACCAAGGCATGGCGTACGTTCTATGCTGATCTGATCTGCATCTACTTCTTCCCGTCCTGTCGCTCTCCAGTTGCAGAGTGTGGTGGATTCAAGTTGGAGTTTTGGAGTCGGACGAGGCATAAAGATCCGATCTTTGAGGCTGAGCATGGACGGGCACAGGTGCGGGCTCTGCTTCCGGCGATTCGCCAGTGGACGCGCTCTCGGCGGCCACATGCGATCTCACGTCGCGAAGCGGAGGCTGAGGGTAGCGTCGCCGTTCGCCTCCTCGTCGTCCTTCCCGGAGGCGGCGACGTGGGAGAACCGGACCAGGCCCCGGAGCTTCCGCGCCGTGGATCCGGAGTTCTCTTCTTCTGTCGCCGTGGCAGGCGGCGGCGCCTGCGCCGGATCCTCCAATGTCGGGGAGAGCGAGGAGGCGGAGTCGTCGTCGTTCCAGCGGCGGCTCGTTCGTCCTCGGCGAAAAGAAGATCTCTCCGGCGAGACCAAGCCGCGCAGCTCCGTCTCCGATGGCGTCCGGGAGGAGGACATCGCGTTCTGCCTCATGTTGCTCTCGCGCGACGCTTGGTCCAAGTCGGGAACGAAGCGCTGCCAGTCCGTCGACGAGGAGGAGATCCACTACCGAAGCGAGGAAAAAGAGGACGAAAACGACGACGAGTTACCGCCGCTCGCCGCCAGTAAATCGTGCCCGAAGAGGACCAAGTATCAGTGCGACACTTGCCGGAAGTCCTTCAAATCGTACCAAGCGCTCGGTGGCCATCGCGCGATCCATAAAAGAAAAGGAACAGAGTGCGCCACGACCACCGCCGGAGTCGGAATCCACGTCGGCGTTCCAAAGCCCACTGCCACTGCCAAGCTCTACCAATGCCCTTACTGCTCCAGGACCTTCATCTCCGGCCAGGCCCTCGGCGGCCATAAAAGATCCCATCTTGCCGCCGCCAACACTTCCCCTGCTCCCCTCGGCGACAAAGATGGCCGCTTCGTAGACATCAATCACCCAACTCCATTGGAGGAAGAAACCGAGCTCTCCGTCCTCTCTGTCGCATCGGAGCTCTCCCAAAGACGCCATTTTGAAGGACATTGAAGGTAAATTCTTCTCTATACAATATAAAAATCTCAGCTTTGGGGGTTAAACAAACTTGAAACAGAGTTTGAATTTTTGCAAGCGAACTGTGTTCTTGCTGGTTGCTTAGAATTGTTCTTTAGTTCTTTTAAAAGATTTAAAAGATCATGAGTACTTTCTTGAATTAGTTCATGAATTCTTCTCTATACAATATAAAAATCTCAGCTTTGGGGTTAAACAAACTTGAAACAGAGTTTGAATTTTTGCAAGAGAACTGTGTTCTTGCTGGTTGCTTAGAATTGTTCTTTAGTTCTTTTAAAAGCTTTTTCTTGAAAAGATCATGAACTACTTCAAGTACTTCTTCAACTATTTTCTTGTGTCATCAAACATATCTATTGATGAATGTATGAATCAATGTGCGACACACAAGTTCTAAATAGAAGACTTATCAAGAGTCACCTTACTTCTTGATTTTACTCGATGACCTGACTATAGGATCGAACTCATAGGGGTAAGGATGCACGAAACACATTGAAATTGACCATTTTAATAGGTTATGTATCGACTAAGTATTGATTGATAAATATTTATCTTTTAGATAAGTTATAGTTAAGGAAGTATTAGTTAGTAGCCTAATTATAATTAGAAAATTAATCAATTAATTTAGTACATCCACCTTAATTGTGACCCTCTATCAATATGTATCTTACTATTAAAGCCACAAGTTCTTTCTTCATCTTTTACTCCTTTTGTTTTTCTACTTTTGATAAATTTTTCTCCAAGAATTATCAAGATTTGCATTATCTTGAAAAGAAATAGTATATATAATGTTTTAAAATTTTATATTAAATTTGATCAAGAGAAAGTCAATCATTTGCACATAACTTTTAAGGTTAATCCTTTTTTTTTTAATTTAACACATTTTTTAAAAAATTAGAAAAATTCATCCTTGGCAACTTTTTAATTTACTATATATTTATTAATTTAAAAATAATTATTTTCTATATATTTATCCTTTCAATTTACTATAAATGAAGCGTTCAGATGGAGCTCGGGTTGGTCAACCACGGTAGCGCAATAGTCAACCCGCTGTGGGCCTACGGCACTGGAAACGTGGGGCCGACGCGGTGAGTGGCTCAGAAAGCGTATGGTGAACGACCCGCCCAAGCAGTGCAGTATCTCTCGCTTTTACACCACAAAATTCCAGTTAAGCCCCTGATGTATCTTTATTTCGACCATGACGTCGTATCGCGAGTCGGTTTGCCAAGTGCTCGACGTTAGACGGGGAATTTGTTGAAAAAACAGGGGAGATGGAAGCAAATTGACAAATTGAGGAGAAGGAAAGGGGGGAAGGAGGCGAGGCGAGGCGAGGTGTCGGCTGGAACGCCAACGAGGGTTCCGTCTCCTCTTCGCTTCCGTCCTCTCAGATCTGCGCGCTCCTGGTTGCTCTTCGATTCCGGCATCTTGCTCGGTGAGTTTTGAATTTCTGAAGGCTGATTCGTCTTCCCCGCGCGTTGTTTGTTATGTTTTAGTGCCGTTTTCGGTGCCAGATTGGGCGATTAGTTCGATCTTGCTCGAAGTGGCTTCCTGTGATTCTAGTGTCACTTTGGAAGCTGTAGTTTTGGGACAATGGAGATCTATTAGAGTTTTGGATACGATTTCTATGGAATCGAATCTGCGGTTACGAGCAAGGATCGTCTGTTAGTTCGATCTTTGGTTATTTTTCCTCTTTTTTTGGGGGATCCGGCTTGAGCGAAGTCCTTGGTAGCTTCGCTTTGTCGAGAATCAAATGTCATCTCCTTCTCCTTTCCACGTGGAGGATCAGACCGATGAGGATTTCTTCGACAATCTTGTGGATGACGATTTTGGTAGAGAGGGTTCGCGACCTCGTTCCAATGGAATCGTGAGAGATTTTTCTAATCTCAGCCTCGATGATGATATTGGTACCTCTGTGGAGGATCCTGATGATGATGCTGGATTGATTTTCGAATCAAATGGTCTACAACAAAGTGAGACATTGCAGTCTTCGGATTCTTCAAAGGAACTTTTGGCCTCTGTTGACCGCCCACCTTCGGATTCTTCTATAGACCAGGTAGCTCCAGCGGGAAGTTCAGTTGCGAGTGCTTTTGTGATTGAACCGCAAAGTTCATTGCCCACTCAACATTCTGGATCGAAGGGAACCAGTGTAAAAGAGGTCCAGTGGAGTGCCTTCAGTGTCAGCGATCAGCCATTTGACAATGTTGGGTTGGAAAGCTATTCCGAGTTCTTTGCCGAGAATGTTGATGATAGATTGCTAACCAATTCTGACCTTAATCTTTCCCCTTTGGGAAATCAAGTTGAAAACTTACATGCACATACAAATTCCTTGAATTTTCAAGACTCCCAACTCTTAGGTTCAGCTACTGATGATAACACATATATTGCTGATGCTCAGTATTGGGAGAGTCTTTACCCTGGTTGGAAGTATGATGCAGCCACTGGGCAATGGTATCAATTGGATGGCTATGATGCTGGCATGAATGCACAAAATCACTATGATTCATCAAGAGTGGATTCACTAGATGACTTTAAAGAAAGTGTGGAAACTACTGCTTTCAACTCAAATGCCGGTAGTTCAGATGATCTGTACCTTCAGGAGACTTCACAGCCAGTCTTGGAGACCATAGCTGAAGAAAGGGCAACAGCTACAAATGCAACAACTACCAATTCAAGTGTTGGTTATCTGGAGAACCTGGAATTCCCTCCTAACATGGTATTTGATCCTCAGTATCCTGGATGGTACTATGACACCAACACCCAACAGTGGTATGCCCTGGAGTCATACACTACACAGATACCAACTGGAGTTCAGAATGAGGTTGTAGCTTTGAATGGCTTCTCAGGCGAGAACTGCCATGTATATGATCAAGTTGGCCAGCCTAAACAAAGTTCTAATGGAACCCCAGAGAGCCAAGAGTTTGGACAGCACTGGGCTCCTCTATCAAACAGCTATTCTGATCAGCAGAGCATGCTGCAGGCTGCACAAGTTGGTGAAAAGCAGGAGATGCAGAGTTTTTATAATCCAAGCATGCCTACTGGTTCTCATGCAGATAATAATGTGGGGCTTCATGCATTTAAACCTGTTGTTTATCATGATTTTGGCAGCTCTAATGGGACTATGATACCATACAACTCTGTTAATGGGGAAAGCAAATATCCAAATTATTCTCAAAATATGCCACATAGCATTCAGGAAAATATACCAAGCAGCTTCTTAGGCAATCAGAATTCAGTTGACTATCTACAGCATTCATTACAAGATACCAAAGCTGCTTATTCCCAGTTTGCTTATTCATCTGATAAAGGAAGATCATCAGCTGGACGCCCTGCACATGCTTTGGTTACTTTTGGATTTGGTGGGAAGCTTGTAGTTGTGAGAAATGCTACCTCTTCTAGCACAAACATAGACTATGGAAGCCAAGTAAGCTTCAAAATTTGATGTTGGTTTTGCATCTACATTTTAGTTTTGAACATTTTTCAGTGTCATGCATCTGAAAATTTGTTTTTATTTGCAAGGGGACTGCTGCCGGTGTGATTTCTATTCTTAGCTTATCTGAAGTTGTGACGAATGAACTTGATGCTTCCAGTATTGGTTCAGGCACTGGATTGGACTACTTCAATTCCTTGTGCCATCATCATTTTCCAGGTCCTCTTGTTGGTGGTAGTGCTTCTGCAAAGGATATAAATAAATGGTTAGATGAGAGAATCTTGAGCTATGATGCTCCTGTGATGGAGTTCCAGCAAGGAAAACTTTTGAAGTTACTCCTTTCGTTGCTCAAAATATCATTGCAAAATTATGGCAAACTTCGATCTCCTTTTGGTTCTGATCCATCACTAGAGGTTTTTATAATATGTTTTATTTCTTGTTACAGTTATATGATTGTTTCTATGATTCACAAGGTAAAAAGGATAATACCTATTCCTGCTGCTCTAAAGTCCTTGACTGCAATTTTTGCTTTCTAATGGTTATATAAATATTATATTCTGAACTACCTTGCCATTGTGGAGGTCTTGCATTTCATTCTCAGAATTAATATTTGGTTTTGTTAGACTTCTCATATTTAGATAATAACTTATTTCCACTGTACCATGGTGCAACTTTGTTCACAGAATTTGTTTTCTGACCTCATAATTCTCCTACTCCATATCATTATTTCACTGAGGAATATGGAAAACTAAATCATCAGCAAATAGGTTGACCTTATAATGTGCTGGCGATGGTCATTCTTGTGGATGATTATTGCAGGAATATGGATTTCAACTCAAAGGCATCATTGTTACTGTTTTTCCTAATGTGATGTCTTTTCTCATTAAAGAATATTGTTGTTGGAACAGCAAAGACGATGGCAATCTGTTTAAGCATTTCCAGATCTAGATAGAATCAGGAACCAATCTACAGGTTGTAAGATCCTTTGTCTATTTTTCCTAAGACTAACAAGAGTGCCAATATTGTTTACATTTTGGATTATGATGGTAATATACAAAAACTTGACCAATATTCGTTAGAGATTGTGCTCACTTTTCTAGACAGATTTGTGTAATATATCTTAAGGATGAGGATTTCTACTCGTGCGTTGCATCTCCCCTCTGATTAATTGGCTTTTGCCAATCTGATAGGGTAATGTTACCCTAGCACGGTTTCATAGTTCTATACATTTTATTATCTCGACCTTTTTTGAGTGTGACTAAGGAAAACAAGAAGGAAAGTGAATCAAGGATGAATTTAGATAACCTAAAATTTGGGAAGATAAATAGAGAGTACAAAGCTTCATCGTGGAGAAGATGTAGTAGAATTTTTCACAGGATCGTCTTTGTGAATTTAGATAACCTAAAGCTTACATGCATTTGAGAAGATAAATAGAGAGTACAAAAGCTTCATCGTGGAGCAGATGTAGTAGAATTTTTCACAGGATCGTCTTTGTGAATTTAGATAACCTAAAGCTTACATGCAGTATCTGCTTAGGAGGAAGAATTTGCTATCATTTTCATCAGAATTTACTAGTTGAAGTAAGATTTGTCCAGTGATTTCAGTTATGGCTAACATCCCTATGAGCTTACTATCTTGAGCAAATTTTGTGTTTTTTATATTAGCACAAGTGGAGATGATTTTTCATTCAACCAATAAGCTAAATCATTTATACTGTATGATAGTATGAAGTAGAGAAAATAGGAAATTTATGATTGTTTTTGTGTTTTTGTGATAACAAAAAAGTATCTGCTCCCTGTAATTTGTATACACCCATTAAAGAAGTGATGGATATGTCTTTGACTATTGGGAGGTCTTTTTTAGCTTATTTGAGGTAGCATCTCCAGCATGTTGGTACAGTTTGTAATTTTTCCCTTCTTGACTAAATTACTGGAAAGTGGTCATCTGCATATCTAATGCTTTTAATTCAACAGCCACCAGAGCTGATTGGATGATGTGGTGTTTCTAGGATTGAGTGAGCTAATTTACACAAATTACTGATGCTAATCCGGACTCTACAAGATAGGAAACTGCTCTGAGATTATGATATACGGATAAATTAGTAGTAGCACTAGATTGGCTGATATCATATAACTATCACCTTAACCAAAATTTCATTGATTTAGCATGTTTTGAATTCATTGGTTAAAGACTACAGCCAACCAGAGCTTTTTGTGATGGTACTATATTAAGATACCCTTGTGTTATTGTGTAGTAGGATGTTGCTAATAGGTTAATAGGCAAGTGCAGAGGTCTTCATTAAGGAGCATACCACTCACTGGCTCTAAATATTAGTTGTCATTTGTTTCTGCTGTAAAGCTGTTTGGTTATATATTTAAGAAAGGCTAACAGAAAAGTACTTGCTGTTAAGGATGAACCCTACTTTCTCATTAATTTTGATCTCAGAATTCTTCAAGTTTTAGCATTTCTCTTGTACCTTCAGTATAATTCTCTTGCTTGTAGGATGTTAATGGTCCAGAAATGGATGTATGCAATCTTTTTGTTTCATCAAAAACAAAAGGTGCTCCTTTTGGAGGGTATGGTCCATCTGCTTATTGCTTGAATAATATTCCGTCAGAAAGCCAACTTCAGGTACCTTCAGTTATCCAAGTTTTTGTTCATAATTTCATATAGTCCACTGAACCGCTGTAATAGTTTCTATTCTGTCAACTTCTTTCAGACAACTGCTGCTATGGTGCAAAGCGTTCTTGTTTCTGGTAAAAGGAAGCAGGCTCTCCAATATGCACAAGAAGGTCAATTATGGGGCCCTGCTCTTGTTCTTGCTGCACAGCTTGGCGAGAAGGTTTGTATACTTTTCTTTTCTCTGTAATTACATAACTTATTTAGTTGATCTTGATTTGGATGTATATAATATTTGTTTCTTTTTCATGTTTATGATGCTGAAAATTCTTGTTTCTTCACTTGCTCTGATAGATCTCATATTTTGCTTGCAGTTCTATTTGTGCAACAGTGAAGAAGATGGCTCATTTAGTTGGATTTTGATTTAATTTTTGATTATCTATTTTTGTTTCATGTTATAATGGGAAAAAATTCCTTCTTTAGTTCTGATATATCTCATAATTTTGGTTGCAGTTTTATGTTGACACAGTGAAGAAGATGGCACAGCATCAATTTGCATTCGGATCACCTTTACGATCACTATGTCTGCTTATTGCTGGGCAACCTGCAGATGTGTTTTCTGCAGAGAATGCAGTTAATACCTTACCCGTGGCTTCACCTATGCAGCCTGCACAGGTGATTTAACTAAATATATACTTAGGAATTAACTTGTACTTATACTTCAAGATGAATGTTC